>NW_010548167.1:27499-32332 GCF_000687285.1 Phaethon lepturus
TGATGAAGGACAGAATAAAGCCACTGTTGTAGTGAGAAGAAAAGAGGGCTGGGGTGTTGGGGTCCATATCACCTTGCAAGTAGGCTGGAGCTGGGCAAAATGGCAGGGAAGATTAGAACAATAACAGAGTAGACAGTGTGGCTGGGCTGATCCTTCTCGATGCAAACAACCACCTTGGCCCTTCTCCTACCCCGCGCTCTTCTCATCCACATTCGTCCTAACAAGGAAAGCAGCCAGCTTTCTGGGGCTTTCTCTTGATTGCTTTTCACATTTTGGTCTTCTTTCGTTTCTGTTTATAGTAATCCCACGGGATGTAAATGCTTAAGAGGAACAGCCTTTTCTATCCCCTCCTCTGCATCAACTTTTGTCAAGACGCAACTGGATAGGGTGGTAGATGATCTCATCTAGGCTCCCTTTCCCACAAAAGGTTGGACCAGATGATCTTTCCAGGTCCCTTCCAACCTGGGCTGTCCTGTGCTCTACGACTCAAGTCTGGTATCAAGTAACAACTCTGTCTCTGGCATGCAGAACAGCGTGAGGGAGACTGCCTTCTTGGTGGGAATAAGGATGACTACTTGTCAAACAAATGCAACATACCGTTTTAAGGATTGTGTTAGGGAAATAAGCATTTCCTACCATGTAGCATGCTTTTTTTTCCCCTCAGTGGTACATTTCTGCAATATAAACACATAACGCAGTCAGAACAATTTAAAATTTGCTATTTAAAAAGGTACTAAGCAATTTGGATGCCTTGTAATGCATTTTAATCAAATAATAATTTTTGAACATCACTTCAGTTTAGAGTTCAAGCTAACATAATATTCAATAAGTTTCTTCAATCTTCCCAAAGCTGTTTACCCAAAAAAATGCTATTTTCGCTGCTGCATTTTGGACAGACAGAAGTCATTAATTCTGCAATTTTAAAGACATGTCAGGGACTAGAATTTAAGTTGGGATGTAGATAATTTCCTAATGCCAGCCTCCTGGAGCGTGAGCTCTACTGACCACTTACCAGGCAGTATCCCTTCTAATTATCCATATGCTGCCTTCTGTCAAGTCTGAAAGCTTCAAGAACGGTTACATTTCCTGTAAGTTACCTTTCAACTAATGCATTGGCATAAAATTGAGGAGCCACATCCCTTTGTCAGCCTTGAAGGACACAGCGGTTTCAAGGCATTCTCACTAAATGTCTTCCGGGAGTGCCAACATCTGGAGAATATTTTGACAACCTTTCAACTGAAAACTATGGAAATAATCATCCTATGGGGATATGCTCAACATTCCCACCTATTAAATAATGCCAAAATGGAGTGTCATCTGCAATCCTGAAATCCGGCAGCTCATGAGGAAAAATGAACTTCTTTCATAGCTTTTATAGCCAAATAATTAATTATCTGCAATGCCTTTTCCTACAGTATGCTGTATAGCGGCTGAGCAAATATCTAGAAGGAAACACTTGCTCTTGATTTCCCACAAACTTCTAGATAAAATGATGTCTTGAGTTCACATTAGCATCACCCACTGCAAATATCAATACACTGTCAAAGTCAAAACATTTGACTGCGAAACATTATTTTTATCTTTTCAGATATTGCTACTGGAGCTTCCTTGCAGTCTTGGAAATAGTCAAACAGACAATGGTCTATTCCCTTTTCAACTGTGTAAAAATGAACAACTACCAAAAAACCTTTTTGTTTTCATGCTTGGAGGTACCTATTGCGGAGAGCGGAAAAAGCCTTTTTCAGCTACGTTTGCTTTTTCTGTGTGAGAGGATATAATATATTTCTGGTATACACAGATGAATTGTCTTATCCGTAGGTGGAAAACTACGCTATTGCTTTCAAAATCACATAACCCATTGGAATGATTACGGATCATACTATTATAAGTATCCAGCACATATGCCTCAGAGATATTTTCACATTTTTACTAATAAAAAGCTCAAAGCTTCACCTTTATAAGAAATGCTAGAATTACTTCTTTGCTTTATTCCGCTTCCATCCTACCTTATGTGACAGTTCATCATGCAAAACCAAGGAATTTCAACCAAACTGCAAGAAGTTTCCTAACAACTATTGCCAACTTTATTGAGCTACTCAACATGATTTCTCCACTTACTCTGGAAAGCCAAAAGCCTTTTTTTTTCCTTTTTTTTTTTTTAAAGACATGTGTCTGCACTTATTGCAGGTTTGTTGACACTGCAATTGCAATTGTGGTCTCAAAACTTGTAGGGACCCGCTAAAAACACACAAATAGTAGTTAGTATCAATTCTTAAGTCACAGTCACTCCGCATCCCACCTCCACTGGACCAGGCCAAGGGATCTTAGATACGGTGCCTCAAACAGCCAATATTTAGCTTACAGTAAGTCTATAGGAAAAAGTCATCATTCAGTTTGCAAATTTTCCCATGCGGGGGAATCATTCCTCCAATTCCACAGCTACTCTGTCAGTACATCTAAAACGTATTTATCTGCATTTTAGTACACATTGAAATAATTTCTGTGTAATGTTCATAAACATAAGATCTTTGGATTCAATGGTGCTGCATAAAGAGAAATGACTGTTCTTGGAGATGAAGTAAATACAACTTTGCCTACAGCAGAACAACAGGGTGGGAAAATGAAACAACCTTTGGTAGACAAAGATACGTGGCCCATTCACTCAGCAGTTCTTTGGAGGAAATGAATATCCATGGCACTATGTACAGTCTTTCCTGGATTGGTATTTAATTCTGGGTAAATCCTGCCAGCTTAAAGGAGCAGTTTTAATCAGAGTTTAAGGAATGTACTACCTGTGTGTGTGAGGAAGTTCTGTGTTGCAGTTTTTTATCTTCAGGCAATGAACTCAAGACAGACTGAGAGAGTTGGGGTTGTTCAGCCTGGAGAAGAGAAGGCTCCGGGGAGACCTTACTGCAGCCTTCCAGTACTTGAAGGGAGCCTACAAGAAAGCTGGAAAGGCACATTTTACAAGGGCATGTAGTGACAGAAGGGGTAATGGCTTTAAACTGAAAGAGGGTAAATTTAGATTAGCTATAAGGAAGACATTGTTTACTATGAGAGTGATGAGGCACTGGCACAGGTTGCCCAGAGAAGTGGTGGATGCCCCATCCCTGGAAGTGTTCAAGGCCAGGTTGGATGGGGCTTTGAGCAACCTGGTCTGGTGGAAGGTGTCCCTGTCCATGGCAGGAGGGTTGGAACTAGATGATCTTTGAGGTCCCTTCCAACCCAAACCATTCTATGAGTCTATGAACTACCTCAGTTTTTCGGGGGTTTTTTGCTCCTTTTCAGCTTACAGATTATTAAATATATGAGTAGAAGTGTGGACCTTGTGTTGGAAATGTACACCTTCAGACTTATCTTTCTCCATTGAATATGTTTACCTCTTCATTGCATATGTTTACCTCTCAGAAGGTTTACCTTCCACCTCCCACAGTGGAAAATGATAAGATCAAATCTGAAATGGAACCCACTGCTCTTTCCAACTCTACTAGGACTCTTCAAAATTCTCCCTCTGTAGCTACCTCAGAAGACGTCAACAACACAACACAGTCAGAATCCCTCAGGCCTGGAGTCATCCCCTATTCATGTATTTCCCAAATTTGATTAAAATTGATTAAAATTGATTAAAATTCCCTCTAAGGAAATCTCTACCTGGCATTGCATAGAGCAAAACCTATGTGATGAATATTTGTTCTCTGTGTAGCCAGTAGCGACATTTTCCAAAGTTTTCTCACTTGCATGCTATTTCCTCACCTGTGTTACAGAGGCTTGAGGCAACGTCATGTTTTTACAGGTGAAGTCTCAAAAAGGAAGATTTGTAACTTCTTTTTTAAATTTCAGGTCTGTTTTTTATTGCAATTCTGAGACAAAAAAAAAAAAGTAGCAACTTTTTCTTCTAAATGTTTTGGTTAGCATTTGTTAAAAGCTGAGGTTTTTTCAGACTGACTTCCCTTCTGAAAATAAGGTGATTTCTTGCCATTGTTTGTCTGACCGATTGATTCAGCCCTCCCCTTAATACCGCTACTGATCAGCGAGATAAGAGACATCCCCCAGGACCACGGAGATCTGCTTCTGGCCCGGCATGAGCTCCTCGCTCTGCCCAGCAGCTTCCCTCCCCACCGCGTGCTGTGCACAACCGTTAGCTACCCCATCCTTCCGCACTCCGGCCATCTCACTCCATCTGTCCCTTCTCCTGTCCAGCCCCCAAAGGCTTGATTCCTGCTCCTTATTCCCCCATCTTTCCCCTCCCATTTCCCTAGCCTGCTCCAAGCACCATCATCTGCTTAGGCTTCCCCAGCTCTCAGGACACATATGGAGAAGAAGGAATGGGAGTTTTCCCCCAGGCATCGTTCCCCAGTCACTGTCCTGTTCCAGCTTTCTCCCTCAGTCCCTCATTCTGTGGGGATAATTGCAGCAAATGGGGAATACCTCCTAAAATAAAGCTCAGGTGGACAACTCAAATAGTGCAAAGCAGAGTAGATGACGTGATCATGTGATGATCAATGATTTGGATGAGGGGATCCAGTGCTCCCTCGGTAAGGCTGCAGATGACACCAAGTTGGGTGGGAGTGTTGATCTGCTGGAGGGTAGGAGGGCTCTGCAGAGGGATCTGGACAGGCTGGATCCATGGGCTGAGGCCAACTGTACAAGGTTCAATAAGGCCAAGTGCAGGGTCCTGCACTTCAGTCACAACAACCCCATGCAACGCTACAGGCTTGGGGAGGAGTGGCTGGAGAGCTGCCCAGCGAAAAAGGACCTGGGGGTCCTGGTTGACAGCCGGCTGAACATGAGCCAGGAGTGTGCCCAGGTGGCCAAGAAGGCCAACAGCGTCCT
>NW_010548167.1:32363-33468 GCF_000687285.1 Phaethon lepturus
AAGAGTGTGGCCAGCAGGAGTGGGGAAGTGATTGTGCCCCTGTAGTTGGCACTGGTGAGGCCGCACCTTGAATACTGTGTCCAGTTTTGGGCCCCTCACTACAAGAAGGACGTTGAGGTGCTGAGAAAGGCAACAAAGATGGTGAGGGGTCTGGAGAACAAGTCTTAAGGAGGAGCAGCTGAGGGAACTGGGGATGTTTAGCCCGGAGAAAAGGAGGCTCAAGAGAGACCTTATCACTCTCTACAACTACCTGACAGGTTGTAGCGAGGTGGGTGTTGGTCTCTTCTCCCAAGTAACTAGCGATAAGATAAGACAAGAGGAAATGGCCTCAAGTTGTGCCAGCGGAGGTTTAGTTTGGGTATCAGGAAAAGATTTTTCACTAAAAGGGCTGCCCAGCATTGGAACAGGCTGCCCAAGGAGGTGGTTGAGTCACCATCCCTGCAGGTATTTAAAAGACGTGTAGATGTGGTGCTTAGGGACATGGTTTAGTGGTGGACTTGGCAGTGCTAGGTTAACAGTTGGACTTGATGATTTTAGAGGTCTTTTCCAAACTAAACAATTCTATGGTATCTCAACACGGCAAGTCAGGTACCAAGGAGGTGCTGCACAAGGTATTAGAGCCCCTCAGCGAAATGCACTCCCATATCCTCTTCCCCGAGCTGTGACCACAGGCAGCCTGGGGACACAGCATGACCACAGGCCAGGGTGACAGACCGCCACGGCTGTGGGATCCTGGACAGCAGAGACACCTCAATCTCGGCTGCAAATGCCTGAATTTTGGGGCAGGTGTTAGGGAGTGTGCAGCAGAAGTTCATGTCTTGGTCTAAGGAGCATCATGCAGACCCTTCCTCTCCCCTTGCAAGGCAGGGACTCAAACCAAAAATGCCTGAAAAGACCTTGCCCCAGGACATGACCTGGCACCTGCAAAATCCATGCAGTGCTACTTGGGGAGGCATCAGAGCCCGCCTGTCCCCAAAACCCCCAAAGGGCTGCTCTGTGGAAGGATCAAGTCTCCTCTGGCGTGTGGGAGGACTCTGTACCAAGCAGCCATGGGGGACTGTGTCTAGCGCATGAGGAAATGGAGAATGCACCACGGTCCTCGGCT
>NW_010548168.1:0-19976 GCF_000687285.1 Phaethon lepturus
CCTGAGTCCCAGCAAAATCTCCCTGTTTAGCCAGGCCGGTCGCCTTCCCCGCCAGCTCTTCTTATGGCATATGGGGACCGCCTGCTCCTGCACATTTAAGATTTCCTTCTTGAAGGTTGTCCAGCCTTCCTGGACCCCTTTGTCCTTCAGGACTATCTCCCAAGGGACTCTCTCAACCAGTGACCTGAACAGGCCAAAGTCTGCCCTCCAGAAGTCCATGGTAGCAGTTTTGCTGAGCCTCTTCCTTACTTCACGCAGAATTGAGAATTCTATCATGTCGTGGTCGCTAAGCCTAAGGCAGCCTCTGACCATCACATCTCCCACCAGTTCTCTGTTTGTAAACAGCAGGTCAAGCAGGGCACCTCCCCTGGTGGGCTTACTTACCAAGTGGGTCAGGAAGTTATCTTCCACACATTCCAGGAACCTCCTAGACTGTTTCCTCTCTGCCGTGTTATACTTCCAGCAGATGTCCGGAAAATTGAAGTCCCCTACAAGAACAGGGGCCAGTGAATACGAGATTTCTGCCAGTCGCTTACAGAATGTCTCATCTGTCTCTTCGTCCTGGTTGGGTGGTCTGTAACAGACTCCCAGCAGGATATCTGCCTCATTGGCCTTCCCCCTCATCCTTACCCATAAGCACTTGACTAGGTCTTCACAATCATTGATTTCTATACAATCAAAACACTCCCTAACATACTCTGTGGCTCTTCGTGAGCCTAAGAACATGCAGCCCCACATGATAACACAGAAATAACTTTTGGCTCTGATTTTGAAGAGGGTACCCAAAGTCTTTGGTAATTCAATAGAAAAAGAAAGGTAAAAGTATGAATGGTGACTCATTAAACTACTATTTCAATAATTTGAACAAGCAGAGAGCAATTATATTTTGACAGAGATTTGAGGAACAGAAGTATCTCTTCACACAGAATTCAAGCTTTTTTGTTTGCTGAACAAATCTAAATTAACCCAGTCTTGCTCCTTTTAGAAATTATCAAAGAATATTGAGTCAACCATGACTTTTCCTGTGGAGAGGGAAAAAAGAAGATATTGTGGAAATATTTTATAAACAGTTGCAAGGACTGGCAAATAAGTTGAAACCTGAATGAGGTTTCATTGTCATTGTTTATACTGCTTTTTAACTATTTCATTATAATTGCAATATGCAAACATAATTATTCCACGGGATTTTTATAAACACCATATTATGTTTTCCCTTCCCCTAGTTTAACTGTGTGTTACTTCTAATTTTTCTGAAAAACTCTTGTCTGATATGATTTTATCTCCATTTTTCTTTGTGTTTTTAGAGAATGTTTTCTGTTAGCTCTCTTCCTTTCTTTTTTTTCAACCAAAATACATGATATAATGCAACATCAAACACCTGTTTTGGTGAAATCTACAAGTAGCTCAAAATGGAAGACTAGTTTTTGCTTTTCCTTTAACTATCCACAAGTAAATGTTTTTTTTGTCTTCCATTTAGTCAGTCTGATATTTTTCTATTTCACAGTGTGCTCTTTTTTTTGTGTGTTAGTTTTTACATATGACTTGTGTGTTTTTGTTGGATTATTATGCTGTGTCTTTGTCTAATTCAGTATTTTATGACATAAAATATAATGAAATATCATAGTGACAACAAAAAAGGACTTTTTAAAACAGATAATAAGAAAACCCCAAACCGTAATTTGTGTTTCTTTTAACTGTGTTCTTTGGAGGCTAAACAAGAAAATGAGTGTTATAAATTCTCTTCTTGAAAATCCTTCCACAGGACCCATCTCCAAACTTTTTTGTTTACTCTTCTGAACCAGAGAATGCATGAAGTGAACAGGAGAATCATATGTCCTATGAATTCCACTAATTTAGCTTGTATATTTCTAAGATTAAAATATTCTTAACATTTTATATCTGGGTTATTTATGTACATATGCTATGCTAATTTTGTTTCTGAAGCAATGACACTGACAGTAGGGGTATTCTCATAGCTGAGTAATGGTTGATTGGGTGAGAGGATGGCCATCTGTCTAGTGACTCTGACTCAGTAGCTTGTGTCTATTATTTTCCTGGGCTTCAGAGAGGATGGGAGGAACTTACTTCCTTAGTTGTTCACTGAATTTTCATCTAGAAACCCTATTGAATTGAAAATGGTCACATGATTCTTGAGTTACCTATTATGTGGATGATGCACACTGTAGTGCAGTTCACAAGTATAAAGGTATCAGTGTAAGCAAGAAAATAAATTTGTTATCTGAAGTTCAAATGGTGTGGGCATGGAAGCTCTTAATGCAAAATTAGAGGAAAAAAAAATACCCTTAATGATTATAATTAATTACTGCAACAAATGCTTTATCTGAGAGAAAAAGGTCAAAAGACTTACGTAGCATGTAAGAAGAGAAAAAAATCACCCAGTGTAAAGCCAACTATCTTCCTACTTGCACTTGCATATACTGTTCAGGAGTATAGCTCATAAACATGTCACTTTTTCATACATAATGGGTTTCACCCTGCATTCCTCACATTTCATAGCCGGTCTTGTCAGTAGTCTAAGCAAATAAAACTCAAGTTCATATCTGATATCACACACCTTGGGTGATGTTACTTGGGATTCATGAAATACTATACTGGAGCAGATCTGCTTACCATTAAACAAGGTTATATACCTTTGACAATAGATTCTGCATCTTGTTCTGTAATGCACCAGGTCATTATAGAAAAGAAGACAAGGCATTTCTTTCTTCTTTTATAACTTTCTTGTGGAAATCTGAGCTACAGTGATTGTATCTGCTTTCATTAGTATGATTTAGAATAATGACACATGCAAACTTTATGCTTCTTAAGACTTAATTCTACACCAATTATCAAATAGCTTTACATTGTGTTATATAACTTTATATACAAAAATTATTAATGGACTCATACAAATCGTAAGAAAGTTAATGACATAACTGAAACATCTCACAATTCTTATACATGAAAAATCTCATGTCATGTATTTAAGTTACTGAAACATGTTATTAGATCAACTGCAGAATGATACCTGAACATGTTAAGTCTGTGTGACAGGTCTGTACCTATGTTGGTAAATTAAATTTGGAATGTTAATTTTGTCATTTTGTCATTATTCAATGACTGCTTAGTTTATTTTGTAATTACATTGTTTCTTTCTTTGGTCTAGCATTTTGTTGGTTTGAGATTTTTTAATTTTGATAATTTTGAAGGTTAACATATTTTATTCTGGTTTTGGAATTTATCATGTGTTAGCTTAGTTGGTATTGTCTACAGTGAGAATGCCTTTTTTTAAGTTATGAGATATTCTTTTCATTCACATGCTAATGATGCCAGACTGTTATGACTTACACCTTTTGCTAGGTGTCCATCTCTGTTCAGTCTCATTCCCCAGCTAATACAGTTCAACCTTACTCAAAGGCTGTGTGAGAAAAAGTTGTTTCAACTATATTAAAAAAATCTGACAATTATTTCTGTAAAAGTCCTAACTTTTGAGCAGGGACTAGAAATCTGAAGCTCTACTTTGTAAGAGCTCTATTTCTTTGTTAGAGAGTGAAAATTGACATCTCCGTGAAAATTTGCTAATGCAAAGATGCAAAACTGAATTTTTGTGCTCTTTTGGTACATGCTGTAGCATCAGACACATAGAGTTAGAATAAGGAAAGATGCCACTTTAACTCCCAATGCTTCTTATTAGACTTAGGAACATGGGAAGAAAGGTAATAGCCTAATTTGAATAAAAACAAACTAAGACAGCTTCTCTGGAAGGACTACTAAAAGGACTAGGAACACCAAAGTAGAAGCTATCAGGAGGAATGGACAGCACCTGAAGACAATGAAAAAACAGGCGTGAGGAAGAACTGATGAGGGTAGAAGGAAAAGAAACAGTGAGGGAGAGATTCCACCGAGCTGTCTGCACAACTATTGATACCAGACTGACACTGGTTGGTACCCTTTTCCTAGCAGATTTCCTTCAAGACCCTATCAAAGCAGAAGCAGACTGAAATAAGAGATACTAGCTCTTGCTTCTATTTCCATTCAAAAAACTCATGATTTAGGCAGAGGACGCTGCATCTAGTCTTCTGCAGTCTCGTGATTCCATACCCATGCAAATCACTGCAGCTGTATTGTAGGTACAGATTTGTGACTAATTGGGAATAATGGTAAAAAAACTGCAAAACCTAATTAAAAATATCCCACTTTCATCCACTCTACACTAGTAATGGCCTCTTAAGCTTTGGCTTATGGTGGCTTTGCCTAACCTGTACTACCTTGCATCTAACACCCTTGTTGAGAGTTGACTCAGAGAAAGAGCAAACTATAATTCCATATCTGTACACTATTTAATAATAGATTCAGCAAAAATCCAATAATGGATTCAGTATTTTAAAAGATTAAGAAAGAGGCACATACTTTGCAAGGGATTAGGGAAAAGTTTTATGTTTGCAGGTTGTCAGTAAGTATTCCAGTTACGTACTGGGCTTTCTCGTGCTACTGACTCTGCCTTCACCTTCTCACTGAATTCAAATGCCAAACTGCTGTCAGCAGTTTTCTTGCAAATTCACCCAGACAGTAACAATAAGGGGAGGAAGACAAAGGAGACAAAAGGAAAATAATTATTACACAAACTATAAAGTTCCTAGTTATCTAGGAACACTATCATCTACTTTCTCCAGATTTATGAACCTGCTCATTTCATGTTTGATTAACAGAAATTCTGAAATCACCTACATGAGCTAGCAAGACTTTGCAAATAGAGATAACTAGTTGAGAAAGCTTTTTTTTCCTTTTGCTGCTAGATGTGGACATAACTTCAACAGGCAGATTAACATTAGCTGTATATAAAATGCAATGCCTACTATATAAGAATAAATAATATTTGAGGTGTCCTCCTTATACTGTCACAGAAAGTGTTGCCATACCTGAAACAGAAACTGAAAAGGAATGATTTTCTCAGGATGGGAATGGTAGGTCAATTTAACAGGAAAAAAGAAGGAAATTACTCCCATGAGGTTTGTTGATTTTTAGTAAGCTTGGATAACTGATAAACTGTCTTCAAGAAGTAAGGAAAAATACACTGATTTTGAGACTATGCTGAGCAGACCTCCTTCAGGCACTTATTCCATATCCACAAGATACAAAGATGGTTAAAAGACAAGCTATATTGTCCTGCAATAATGAAATGTGATCAAAAGGCAGATGACTGCTACTGCTTTGTATAATCAGACCTATGTACTCAGCCACTGTTTGCAGCAAGGAAGTGAAAGGAGAGAAACTATGGGAAAAGACTCTTAATCCTGCTCTTGTTCTAAAAGCAAGCCACAAAATCCATCTTTTAACCAGGGCAGCAGAAGATAGAGTCAGAACCATGACCCTCTCTTCCATACTCCATAGATTTCACATTCTAAATAATGCAAAACTAACAAAGATTTTGTTGTATAATGGATGCCCTAAAACACATAAAACAAATCATGTGGTACAACCACCAAAGAAAACCCAACTAGAACAATACCACAAGAAATGAGAAAATATCATGTGAAGATAACTTAAGACATTTTAATGAGGGGACCAATATAAGATAACTTAAGGAATTTTAATGAGGGGACAAATATAAATACACAGGGAAAATAACCCATTTTCATGGCTTTCATTGCAGAGGTCCATTTTCTGTTCTAGCAATCTAGGTTTAGCCTGTATTCTTCATAAGAAGATAAACCTAAACTTCAAAACGAACAAAAAAAGAAACAACAGAAGGTACACACCCTCCGTGGAATGTATTTACAGTTTTTTCTCTGTATGTTGCCATTTTAGCATCTTGATGTATTCTGGCCCAACTATAAAAACCTACGTGGACTTATTCTTTTTTTAATCACTAGTATATTGCTAAAGAAAAACAGTACCTGAAATAAATCTCGTGTCTACAATCAGCTGAAGAGTCCCAGAGATTCACAAAGTCTATTTATGAAAATATAGTTACTGCTGTTCAATGCCCAAATTATCATATTCCGACCAAAAATGTAATAACATAAGGCAAAAGGCAAAAGTTCCATATTGGTCATACTAAAAAATTGAAGTACTGGATACTTCATTTGACTGGCATGCAGCCTAGTGGAAGAACAACCTGCCAAACAGTCAATGATCCCCTATTATCACAGGCCTGTATGAGTACATTGTTTCAGAAGATGTTAATTTTATTTTCAGAGTTGTTATAAAATAATCATTGTGCAAAGCATTAAAACATTGTTTTCTGATTATATGAATGTGAAAATAAGTCACTGAGCTACCACAATGTAACAGAAAAGCTCACTGACATGAGCAAACGGACCACCAGCACACGAGGTCTATGCCAGCAGCAAGTCACACTTCGCATGTGGTAACTGCTCCACATAGACTAGCAGGCAACTACCATATCTAAGGACAAGGCATATTATTTTGTCTCCCTTTCTGTCCCCTGCAAAAATTTAATAACGTTATGTGAATATAATTCTAAAACAAAATAAAGACACTTCATGTCCTAAAGTCTCATAAAAATCAAAATAACCAATGCAAAAGCCAGTCTCCAGAAATGAGTAGGTCCCTAGAAAGCATAGTCTGAAGTGCAATCTTAATTGCATTTGCAGATTTCACTATTCTGCTGGACATACAATCTTACCTTTACTTATTTTACGTTTTCCTTGCAAACCTACCTTTCATTTCTTTCCTTTCCCCCTTTTAGTGTCAAAGTTTCTCTGCCACACAATGGCTTCATTATACTTGATTGTTTTAAAATCTAGCTCTTTTTTTGTAGTTTTATCTGTCTTATTTGTCTTATTTGACAAAATAAAAAGTAAAAATGGAATCAGTATAGGCACCTACAAGAATCTGGCACTTCAGTAGCTATGGAAGCCTCCTTCAATATTTCTGTCTGTGGACTCATCTCTTTTCCAGCCTGGCAAGTCTTCACCCCTGTCTTCCATTTTTCTTCATTTCATTTATCAGCTTTCTAGATTAATGCTGTACTCCAGTTTACCTGTGAGTTTCCATAAACAAGATGACCGAAACTTAACAGCTCATTTCCAAATAGTAACCTGCTATTCCTCAGAGATTATACAGTTATGTTGCACAGCACCAGAGGTGCCTTAGTGCCTTAGCTACAAATGTGCCAAGGGACAATTGCTTGTGGCCCTGTACCCATTCACAAAGCTGCTGTGGCAATGTTATTCCAGAGTGCCAGTTTTCCCATGTGTTCCCATGCTGTTTTCTCAGTGCAAATGTTCTCATGGGCTTGCACCTGAAATCATTCTTATGGCAGGTTCTCATGGGAAGCAGATGTCACTGGCGTGAGAAACACCTCTTTTTTCCTCATTTCTTGCTTTCCGGATTTTAGTTCATATTAACCCAAATATAGAACACAACAAAGAAGTCATTTAAATACTTGAAAGATAGTATCCAATAATTCATCTGCACAGAGGTTGAACGGTCAATGAATATGCAACACTGATGTCTAATTAGCATGCTCCAACCAGGAACAAAAAACAGGAAGTTTGAACAGGTCCTAAGGAAAAGTATGCAGTATTAGGGGAAAAGCATGGCAAAAATTGTCAGCATCATCATCAGGACCTCCTTACTGCACTGAAGAAACCTGCTCTCTCCCTGGAGGACACTTTGTCTGGACATCCATTGCTGTTTTTTCCCAGCTGACTATGGTAGAGAGTTTTCCATTTCTCATCTGTCTCATCTTTATTTTTTCTCCAAAATTAACTTTCACTGCTACAGTCAATGTGTGTTATCAGCTACAGATCCCACTAAAAAAATTATAATGCATGTGAAACTCTCTCACCTTCCTTTGTGCAGTGGTTACTTTTTCACATGAGCCAATAGTGATCACTTGCTTCCAAATTTAAAGATAAGGTTTATCCTTTTCAGCCAGAGAATTACCTATATTTCAGCATTGTTAAACTACTCTTATCATGGGAGTATTTTCTACCTTAAAACACTGCTTTTGATGTAGACACAATCTCTTTCACATTTTATTTCAGACCCAACTAAAACAATCCCAAAACAGTGTTCAGTGTTATTTTAAATGTCATCATTCCTAGGTCTAATCCTATTGCTGTTCTTAAAATCATATAGAAATGCAATTATTTTAAACATTCTATCTTCCCTTAAAATAATTCATTAGAAGTGTTACCTGTTATCTACCATGGACTTGATTCTTTAATACCTTCTATGAGCTGCAGACACCATTAATTCTTATCCTTAAGCCATTTCATAAATTAATGGACAATCTTTATTCCTAGAGGCTGGACAAGTGAACCCTCTATTTTTAACATTAAATGTTAGAAGGATGTTATTTCCTACTACAAGAGCTTTCTGGTGTACCAACGTATAAATTGTAGAGCTTGAAAGAAAATAAAAGGTTTGGAACGTGTTTATAGCTTCACATCAAAGAAAGACAATGAATGTTGCATGAACTTAGCCAGCAACTGCACCAGAATGTTGACTGGAACACATTTCAAAAACAGATTGCAAACCACTGAAAACTTCAAATCTAAATAGGCAAGAAGCATCATGAGAGTTGATTTTTTTTTTTTACCTTCTAATGTGTTTAAGGAAACACAGAAAATGGGTGGAAATCAGAAACACAGGTGGGAATCAGAAATTCACAGATTCAGAGAATCACAGAATCATTAAGGTTGGAAAAGATCTTTAAGATCATCAAGCCCAACCATCAACCCAACACCACCATGCCCATTAAACCATGTCCTGAAGTGTCACATCCACAAGTTTTTTGAACGCCGCCAGGGATGGTGACTCCACCACCTACCTGGGCAGCCTGGTCCAATGTTTTCCACCACTCTCTCAGTAAAGACATTTTTCCTGATATCCAATCTAAACCTCCCCTGGTGCAACTTGAGGCCATTTCTTCTCATCCTGTCACTAGTTACTTGGGAGAAGAGACCAACACCCACCTCACCACAACCCCCTTTCAGGTAGCTATAGAGAGCAATAAGGTCCCCCCTCAGCCTCCTCCAGGCTGAACAACACCAGTTCCCTCAGCCACTCCTTGTAAGACTTGTGCTCCAGACCCCTCACCAGCTTCGTTGCCCTTCTCTGGACACGCTCCAGCAAATTGCTACAGAAACATTTTGACATGCAGGACCGATATTTCTCTAGAAGTTTGAGTTCTTTAATTCAATTTGCAAGCACAAATGGATGCACCCATGCCATCCATCCTGTGGTTTATCAGCATAAAATTTTCTGCTGGAACTTTCAGTCTTTAAATACATATTGATGGCCATTGACACCTACTAGTTCTCCTCTCATTTTGCCCTACACCTCAGGATTTGTTGGCTGCTCACCACAGCTCCACTGCCAGCTCGTTAGTTCAGTTCCTGGCTGGGTTGCAACAAAGGCAGAGCGCTAAAGCCTGCAAATCGCTGATTCATTTTCCCCCTTACCTACATCACTTTTTTCTTCCCTTTTTTTTTTTAATAAAATGCACAATAAAATACTTTGGAAGCATTTATTAGCTTTTTTTTTAATACTGCAGTTGCTGTTTGTGGAAAAAATACTGAAAATGCCCAATTAATAGCTATGCAACATATTTCCTTTTCCTGTTCTGCAGAAAAAGCAAGGTTTTGTCAAATTAGAGGACACATGCAAGTTGGGTTTAATGATCCAGGTCAGTATGAAAACTCCAAATGCACAGTTAATTTCAGCTCTTCCTACTGTGCTGTCAGTACATCTTATCCCAAATGGAAGATATTTTTCCCACTGTGTTCCTGGCAGGAGACATGCATTCCTCAGATGCTTCATGCCTTGTTTTTTAAAAGGCAACTGTCATCATAAACACTGAGCAACACCATCTCTGCTTCTGGGACATGAGTATGCTTCATCGATAAGGTGCAGTAAAGACAAAATTAACATCTGCTGTTTTTCCACATACTATGTATGAAAAGAGGAAAGTTTCCACCCCTGTAAATAAACTACATGGACTGTCACAGTGCTGTCAGTGCAGATGAAATTATTTGGATTTGTCTGGGAGCAGGGCAAAACAACAATCCATTCTTTAGGTGACTGCATCATATTTCTATTTTTGTATTACAATACAATTCCTTTAAAATAGCAAATTAAAAAAGAAACACCCTGAAAGGGAGAGGTCTTATTTTGAATACTGATTTATCTCCAAAAACTTGGTTTTATTAAATAGCCCTAAGGTACTCCTCAGCAAACTTTCATCTTCCTAGAAACCAGTGAAAACAGGTAGATACTTCACTCTTTGACGCCTGACTGATTTGTGGCCCTATTTTCAATAAATACCTCTATATAGTCTGAGACAGATACACCAAAAAGAAGGAGTTCAATCTGTGACGATGAAAGCAAAATGATTAAATAACTGAAATTATTATTCTATCTATTATCAGTAATAGATAGAATTTCCTTAACAGGAAAGAAGGTCCTCTTGATACGGGGAATTATGATCTGTGAACACAAGAACCATCCATGTAGTGCAGTGCAGCAGCAGGAAAATAAGCCCATCAGTTTTCAAATATTCAGTAGGTTAGTAAGATATTATAAGAGGACTTAGTTGATAAATGATAAATAATCTTATTTTATAATTCATGGCTAATTAATTATTTTCTTCACAAATCCATTCTTTCTGCCCCATTCTTCTCAAGAACTGTAGTGTCTTTTATAACTCAAAGATTTTGCGAATTACATGTTGCTTTTTACTTTCTTCCGGTTCTCCCTTACATAACATTTAATCTAAATCCCACTTTTAAAAGGCTTATATAAAGCTGTGTGCATTTAGATCAAGCCTAAAGATATTACTAGAAAATTATTCTGGCTGCCTGTGTACCTCAGCACCAAAGTTTGCACACCTCCACAGCTTTCCCAATACCATAGTTTAGCCAACCAACTAGCCCTGAACATCCCATCTTACATAAAAGCTACTGTCTCTACTGCCAGGATTTTCCCTTTTAATGCTGTCCATATCATCTCCTACCTTCCTGCCCAAGCATATTATTATGCCAACGTATAAGCCATATTTGTAAAAGCTATACTGCTAGATCAAAAGATACAAGCACGGCAGAGCTAACAATCTCCACGTGACAGCACAACGGCGTTGGTTTAGGTTCTCCAACAATTTTTCTGTATTGCGCCTCTCTCTGCCAGCAGTGTACTAACCGTCCTCTGAGAAGTGTCATGCAGGCTCTATCCGAGACGTCATGTCGTTAAGAAATAATAGATATAATAACTATGCATCTCTAACTTCTGTAATAATATCCATATTTATTAAAATAATAAATATGCAACTACCAGTATTCATTTTTATTGCCTGTTATTCATTTTCCTTTAAAAGTGATTCTGCAAAGTGCAGTTGTTAGGAACATATATAGGCCACTCTGTTCAACTTATCATCTCAGGTGCCCCATGCAACTCTCCTGGACTTTAGTGTTTCTGTTGCCATGCATCTAGGAGGTTGCACATAAATAATATAAGTTTTTCCTCCGTTGTTTAGTGGTTTAGCCCCCCATTTACTGCAGATGTCCAGTAAGAATTGTAAGTTTGCAATGCAGTGGTGGTTTGACACTGGCTAGCCACCAGGTGCCCACCAAGCTGCTCTAACACTCCCACTCCTCACAGGACAGGGGAAGGAAATACAACAAGGCTCATGGGAGATAAGGACAGGGAGATCGCTCAGCAAGTACTCTCACAGGCAAAACAGACTTGGGGAAACTAATTTATTGCCAATCCAAGTCAGATAATGAGAAATAAGAACAAAACTTGAAACACCTTCCCTCCACCCCTCCCTTCTTTCTGGGTTCAACTTCACTCCCAACTTCTCTTCCTCCCCAGTCCCACCTGGCACAGGGGGACGGGGAAGGCGGTTGCAGTCAGTTTGTTACATGTTGTCTCTGACAGTCCCTCCTCACGCTCTTTCCCTGCTCCAGTGTGCAGTCTCACTCATGGGAGACAGTCCTCCACAAATTTCTCCAGTGTGAGTCCTTCCCACAGACTGTACTTCTTCACAAACTGCTCCAGCCTGGGTCCTTTCCACAGCATGTAGTGGAGGCTCCTAGAAGGAACATTGTCAGCAGGTCAAGGCAGGCAATCCTTCCCCTCTGTTCAGCCATGGTGAGACACATCTGGAGTGCTGTGTCTTGTTCTGGGCTCCCCGGTGCAAGGGAGACATGCACTTACTGGAGTTGCTCCAGCAAAGGGCTGCAAAGAGGATGAAGGGACTGGAGTATCTCTCATCCAAGGACAGGCTGAGAGAGCTGGCACTCTTCTGCTTGGAAAACAAAAGACTCAGACCGCGTGTATAGGTACTTAACGGGGGGAGTAAAGAAGATGGAGACAATGTGGTGCCCAGTGACAGGACAGGAGGCAATAGACATATCTTGAAATACAGGAAAATGCATTTAAACATAAGAATAATCTTTTTTACTGTGAGGGTGGCGAAGCACTGGAAGAGGCTTCCCATAGAGGTTGTGGAGTCTCCATCTTTGGAGCTATTCAAAACCCAATTGAACATAGCCCTGAGCTCTATCTGATTCTGCTTGATCAGGGGGGATTGGACAAGCTCATCTACAGGGGTTCCTTCCAGCCTTTGTGGTTATGTGATTCAGTGAAAGCAAAGTTTAAACCAATCAATCACCTACGAAAGAAACAAGAGGAACAGGAATAGCAAAGGAATTATGGGTACCTTCTTCTTCGATACAAGCATCTGTACAAGCTTTAGCCGATTTTCTTTAGTCTTCTGAGCATTTGATGTAACACTAGTTACAGTGTCCATGCTTAATACCACTAGTTTTTCAGTACAGATGAATATATGAATTTTTATACACCTGACCTGTCTATGTGTTTATCTATTAGAAAAATCTGCAGTAGCATTTATAGAGGCTTGAAAGTATTAAGTCAAATACCTATTTCTGAAATATGTTTGCATGGGTTTAGTGCACAAGAATGATAAGGAAATCAGTACAAGCAGGTCAAAGTTAGAGGACCCTCTGTTTCCACCATAAGCATCATAAGCTGAATGATGAGGATTTGTGAAATTCAGACAAGACAAACAGTAAGCAAGACCTTGAAAAAAATCAGTCAGAAAATCAAATTCACCAAAGCTTCAACAGGAGGTAATGGGAGTCAGAACTGAAAATGAGGTAGGTAAAACTATCCGATAAAGCCTTCAAGCCTAATTATCAGGCAGAACTTCCAAATGTAGAGAATCTCTTATATACTGTCTGTAAGTAAACAAGAAAACTATTATCAACTTTTTACTTACGGACACAGCTAAGAAGTACCCCTTGTAACCAAGGCAGAGAGGATGTTTTACTTTCTGGTATCATATGTGACATTTCAGATAAACATAGATTTATTTTGAATTATTAAAAGCTATTAATTGGGTATCATCATCCTTGAGTTTATGAAATTCACATTTTGTACATTATATGGCAAAAGTAGCTAATTTCAGCTAATTCTTTTCTCTCTTCAAAATAATCTTCTTCCTTCACTTTTTTCCCCTCACTTACATTTTCCCTTACTAATTCTGCAGTAATGCAGAATGAGCATTAGTATTTCTCTCACATCACACTTCTTCACACTAAGACATGAACATCACACACTTATCTTTCTATATCCTCTTCTCCTGCCTGTCCTGCAACTGTAGCCTCCAATCTCATTTATCTTTCTTCACCTATGTATACCCACCAACAACTGAATTTACCCACCAACAACTGAATTGCTGTTGACAGCATAGAGTTCATTTTTATCCCATTTGGATTCTCCTGCATGGAGAAAAAACAATGTGTGAGGAAAGATGTTTCGTTCTCCTTTTTTGTTTTCTCCTGGGAATAATTACTATCAATCTTCTCCTTGCTAGCATATTAAAATAAATGCTAATTAATGTTAACATCCCTGCACCTCCACAGAGACAGAACTGTCCCAAACCACACAGTTACCCCTTCTACTTTTTGCCTGTCAGCTGCTCACCACCAGCTTTCATTGCTCCACTGCCTGAATGTGTAGCTGATGGAGCAAATGAGAAAATACACCTAATGGGAGAAAAACAGACAAAAATAAAGTCTTGGGACTCCCTCCTTAGCTCTTCTGATAACAATTCCAAGACAAAAACCTTTGATCAACAAATAAGACCCCTTTACAGCCCTTCTGTCTGTATCATCCTCTGAGCAAAATCAAACACAGCTCTGTAGTGTGGAGAATCCTCAGAAGACATCTTATACCACATGAGCAATCTTTCCCCTGACAATGCTCAGAGAAACAGGAAAATAAGCAGTGTTAATATTAATATTTTCAAGAAATGGAGCATATGACAATTAGAAGCCAGTCCTGCTAAATAACAAAAAATGCTCCATAAATATAGAGCATAACCACGAGTAGAAGTAAAAATAAAGGAATACAAGAAGAGCTACCGTCAGAGAATTTAATAATAAGGCAGATGGTCCTGTGGCTTGTGGGGGCCATTTAACTGATAATGACATTGTCTAAAGTGTGCTTCACTTGGAGATATTATAGTAATTGATGCACTTATAGTAGAACAGAAAGTAAAGTTTTACTTACTTCTATGGAGTTCCACCCTATTAAATCCTAAGGATTTGATTAAGACCTTGGCTTCCTTTTTTGTTTTCACTTGGTAGCACAGAGTGTTAATTGAATATCAAATCTGATTGCACTAGTAACTCACATACACAAGGCATCTCTGTAACATTGACTGTAATTAAAAATATTTGCATTAGAAATCTTCAGGCATAAATTGGTGAAAAAGAATGACAAGTGAACTTTCAAATTCAGATTATATAGGGTCTTGTGTTGAAGTTTTACAGAATTTTCTGTAAGAAATAAACAAAACTGCCTTCTACACTGTATTCTGCTACTTCCATGTGAAGGACAGAATTTTACTACATTCCACTTCATTGTCACCATGATAATATCTTGAGTTCAACATAGCATTAGAAGATGTGCCCACCTTAGAAGTTTGCACTCACAAATATACTCTGTTTTTAAGACAGCTTGCCTGTGGTTTCTGTCTTACTCTAATCTTTCTAAAACATCCATTTAAAATAAACAAATTCTTTCCATAACTAGTCAACAATTATTATACTGTCTAGCAAATATTTACAAAATTTTTTTTCTTATATTTTTCAGATTGCATCATTTCCACTTATAAAAATATGTAATCTGACAAAAATTAGAGCTGTCTTATTTAATCTTTCTTCTTCAGCTTCTTTTAAGATTTTCTCCCATGTATCTCAATTTAACTTACTTCTCTCAGAAGCAGACACAAAAATCCCAATCAATCTCATTTTCACTATATAACTTTCACCAATGATTTGGACTCTTGGATTAAGGGCAGATGAAGATTTCCTGACATTCCCCACACCTCATTATTTTCCTCTCACTTGTTCTCCTGAGCTCCACAAGTAAGTTTCGGAGATTGTGTTATACTTTCACCAACACAGAGCAGCAGGTTAAATGGACAGTTAGCTGAAATTAAAATCAAAACCACAAAAGGAAATTTTGGGTTACGGCTACCTTAGTCAAATATAAAAAATTACACTGTTTTAGCCGTCAGCGTAAGGTTTTTAGGAGTACAAGTTCAAATGCATGAACTTTTAATTCATACTAAGAACATATTTTAGAGAATTCATTTTTTAAAAATCTGTTCCTTGCAAAAATTATACCAAAATCTGGAGTAGCTAGTTTTTCAGAACACAGTTTTCTATCTGGAGAATGAAAAAAAAAAAAAAAGATACACTGAAATTTCCAGATAGTAGCAAAACTTTGTGATCACATCCAATCAAAAAAAGTCAGTCTTCCATCCTCATATCCTGTCTCCAAGGTTGATCAGTATATGATATTTCATAAGAAAGTGGATTAAAAACATTAAGTGCAATTTGATTTTGAAATTTTATAGTAATGTCTAAAAAGGAATACTGTCTTATATTACAAAGATTAAATACAGGTCTAAAGTCACTATCCTTTCCTTAAGCCAACAATTTTTAACAACTGAAAGTCTTTTGATTTGAGTCCAAGCCCCATTATTTTCTTATTGTAGATAGTAGGTCTCAGATTTGTGACAAGTGTCGTTTGGAAGATTATTTTGGTTTTTGCCATTTACCCTTAAATTTAATTTTCTTTAACTGTACAAGTAACACATAACATAATTTTCTGTGCATACAACAAGGCTGAATAGTGGAAAGTTTTTATTTGCACTGTATGTGTTTAAGTCCACATATCCTACTCAGATCTGTTTGTATATTGGGCAAAACCACTACCTGCTACCTTACATGAGCTCACAAAGCTTCTTACTTCATTGCTTGTATTCTTTATATATTGCCATACTTTTATCCTTGCTCAACAAAATCTCAATGATGTTTTTGTGAAGTTGCATAATGGCTGCCACCACTGCACTTTCAAACTCTCATCCACCTGCTTTATGACTGACCGCATCCTGACGCATCCAATTTCTACCATGTCCTCTTTAAATTTCATTTTTTCATTGATGTGCTGGAGGACTGAGGTGAGTTTAATGGTGGGTGCAATCCACCTTTCTGGCCTTTTCCCTTCCCTTCATTTGCAGCTTTCACAAATAACAGCAAACATCAAAGAGATCTTGGTCCCAACAGGTTATGCTCATTGCTGGGCTCAAGTATGCCATTACAGAATTGATATTCAATTGGCAGCATTCACCTTCAACAACATGTTGTTTTCATTAATTCTCTTCAGCCCCTTGTGAGCCACCAAGTACCTCTGTAATAGGTGTATTTGAGATTCAATGAAGATAGAATAGCTATATAACATGACTGTAAGAGGAATGTGAAAGTATCCATAATGTTGTAATATTCGAGTTGATGAATTCAGAAAAAAAAAAAGAAACTACAGACCTTGATAAAGATGTCCAGCAACTTCAAGATTCAAACAGACAAGCAAACAAATGAACATATAATGTCAAAGAGAAAGAGGAGATGTGGAATTTTTACCTTAAGCACCTTCAATGGTTTGTTCTGCACAAATATCCCATGATTTTTACAAATCTGAAGCATTATACCAGAATGGAGTGGGACTGTGAAGATATTTACACATGGTGCACCTTAGCTGAAAGCAACAACTGCACATGAACACACACATGTGCATCTGAGTTCCATGAAAACACAATTTTGTGTTTCATAATACATAATTCATTCATAATTGTTGCTAGCAACACAGTTTCCCATCATAGGAATAGCTGTTATCTTTGTATGTTTTCTACTGTTAGCTCTGTCAAATACTGTTAGACTGTCAAATATACAAAGAAAGAAAACTATTCCTCTAAAGTACAGACATTTATAGTCAAATTAGAGAGTTGTAAAATATTTCTGGACCGAAGAAGAATGTATTACAACTCTATTTGCTCAAGGTTTTTTCGTAAAATGAGGTTAAAAAAGGGAATTGAAATTATCCAGAAGCTGAATATAAGGAATTAGATTCATTTGACATTTGAGATTACCTCCAGAAACACCAACATCAACAAGAAAAGTCAAATGTCCAGGGTCAGCAAATCTATACATTTACATGTTTGCTGGTTAACATCAGCTGTCTCGATGACATTTTTAGTACAGCAAATTATCTGATTTTATTTCAGGAGAGTGGAGCTTGGCCGTTGAAAGCTCATAATGTTTGGCAATTTTTTAGAAAAGATACTTTATTTCATCAGGAAAGTATCTGTGAAATACAGAAACCAATAAAATATTTTTAATTAATTTATCTTTAATTTAATTAAAACTCCATTTTTTTAAATTAATGACAGAAAACACCACCTGGAAGGTTTTTTCTTTGTCATAGAAGTTTACAATAGAGCTCTGATCTCATATGCACTGGGGAAAATTATATGATGGTGTACAGAAGCAAAGTCAGGTCTGCAAATCTTTAATGTCAGAGTATAACCATGCTCAGATTAATTTATTCACCAGCTTTAAAAAGATGGAGATATACAAGCTGCTTTGTTAGTGCCACTAGAAAATGAGACTTGGCACTTTTCTACTGAATTCAAAAGATATAAAATACCCAAATGACTTACAAGTTTAACCACATTAACTAGCAATTTACCACATTGTTGCACCTTTTAGCACCTACCTCCATTAAGTCTCTTGAGTATGAGACATGTCACATAAATAAAACTTCTTTTGCCCTTGACCCCAAGAGACAGCTGAAGTTCTAAGAATCAAAGGAAATACAATGCTATTTACAAACTGGGTAAAGAATTATAATCTCACCATATATTGATATTATTTCATCTGGACCAATGGTTCAAGTTCCGTGGCAGTAAAATTCATTTCTGCAAGAGGAATTCGGTCGCAAAGAAGCTGGGCTCTATGTTGAGCTCTCATTCCCCATTCGACATGCACACACATGCATGCACAAGCACACACAAAGGAACTGAAAACAGCATGGAGCCGAGTAGTGAACTGTGTATGTGACTGAGGAAATAATTTGGCTTTCCTGAAGCCAAAGGAAGAGCAGTTAGGCAGTTATACTTTACTGGACATCCCTCTAGACACTTTCCCAGACAGCAGACAAAGCAGTAAACAATGCACACAACTATGTGCATTATCTTGCAGGGGTAGGATGGTGATGTATGGAGGAATAGCAGCAAAGAAATAGTAGGTGAAGCCGCTTTCTAATAAACCAAAACCGCTGAAGTGCCCCAACTACCCATGGACTTAACTCCAGGCTACAGGAGTACTAAAACTTCTGGAAATAATAAAAATGTGAAACAGACTTCTCAGAGAAGCAATAGGTAAGAAAGTCTAGGTCAAAACTATAAAAAGAAACATTTAGTTTAAAGGTGTTCATCAGATGTTAACATTTACAATCTTTTGGGTTCTAACATAAAAACAAAACAAAACAAAAAATAGTATAAAAACAAAGTCTTCAGTTTGAACACAGTGATACAGTAATTTTTTAATTCTCTCAAAATATTATAGAGACCAAAAGCTTAGGAGAACTAAAAATAAATTATTATACATTTATATTTATATTATGAAAACACCAAAGTACTTGAAAAACTGAAAATGTAAAAAGGTTATATTTTCACAATAAGAACAATCCTCATGTTTCAAAGAATGTTGCAGGAAGAGGTGTTTCTCACACATTCCTCTGGTGTTTCTGGCACTGCCAAGGAGATGATACTAGTGCAGGTAAATCAGTGATCTGATTCACTATAGTAATTCATACAATTATTGCATAGCTAGGCCAAAAGATATCAGAATGACAGTACATAAAATGCAGAGAAGAATTGTTCAAGCCACCAGAAAAATTTAAAAGTTAAAACAAATAAATAAATGAAGCCATGGAAATAAATAAACTTCAACCACAATCATATTATAATGTGGTATATATCAAGGAGAGCTGGAGGAAGGAGAAGGTGGATGAATGGAGAGAAGGAATCAGATCATTATTAAGTCAAAAGATTAATAAAAGCAGATCATATTTTATCAAAGTTTCCTAGTTTATCAATCAATTTAAATGAGACTCTTTCCATTACAATGAGAACATCCAGCCTGAAACTGTGGAAGCTGTGGCCACTGATTGATGGATTGGAAGTGGATTAATTTTAGGGTCATAAAAAAAGAATGAAACGACCACTCCCCTTGATACTATTAATCCCCTGAAAAATGGATAGATCTCCTGAAGTAAAATAAAAAAAGAGCAAGGAGATTGGGAGCATGATTTTTTTGAAGGGCCAACATAGGTATCCTTGAGGAAAAGAGAGTTTAATCTTTTTTCTTCTTGAGTAACTCACTCACCAATATTTATCACAAATATCTGTGAGCCACAATACCATAGGATTGTACACTCTATTCTGTACATGTCAGTGGTATACAGAGAAATTGGTTGTCATGTTGTGGCAAAAAAGTAAACCTATGGATTTCATTCTTTCTCTTTCTTGATATTGATTTTCCTTAAGAGAAACAAAAAATAATAATTTATCA
>NW_010548169.1:0-22017 GCF_000687285.1 Phaethon lepturus
CTCAATCCCCTCGTCCAGATCATCGATAAAGTATTAAACAAGACTGGCCCCAGAACTTGGGGGGGAAACACTGGCCCCAGAACTGAGCCCTGGAGAAACACCGCTGGTGACCAGCCACCAACTGTATTTCACTCTGTTCAACACAACTCTCTGGGCTCGGCAATCCAGCCAGTTGTTTACCAGCAAAGAGTGCACCTGCCTAAGCCATGAGCCGCCAGTTTCTCCAGGAGAATGCTGTGAGAGGCAGTGTCAAAGGCTTTACTAAAGTCCAGGTAGCCATGACAGTCAGCATATGCCTTCACCAAGGGCAAGTCCTGCCTTGACCAACCTAGTGGCCTTCTAGGATGGAGTGACCGCATCAGTGGACAAGGGAAGAGTTACCAATGCCATCTGTCTGGACTTCTGTAAGGCCTTTGACACGGTCCCCCACAACATCCTTCTCTCTAAATTAGAGAGGCATGGATTTGATGGGTGGGCTGTTGGGCGGAATGGTCACATCTAGAGGCTAGTGGTCAATGACTCAATGTCCAGATGGAGACTGGTGATGAGTGGTGCCCCACAGGGGTACGTACTGGGACCAGTACTCTTTAATATCTTCATCAATGACATAGACAATGGGATCAAGGGCACCCTCAGCAAGTTTGCAGATGACACCAAGCTGAGTGGTGTGGTTGACACACATGAGGGACAGGATGCCATCCAGAGGGACCTGGACAAGCTTGAGGAATGGGCCCATGTGAACCTCATGCAGGGTCCTGCAGCTGGGTCAGGGCGAATCCTGCTATCAGTACAGGCTGGAGGATGAAGGGATTGAGAGAAGCCCTGCTGAGAAGGTTTGGGGTGTACAGGTGGACGAAAAGCTAGACATGAGCTGGCAATGTGCACTTGCAGTCCGGAAGGCCAACCACATCCTGGGCTGCATCCAAAGCAGCGCGGCCAGGAGGTCGAGAAAGGTGATTGCCCCTCTACTCCACGCTGGTGGGACCCACTGGGAGTCCTGCATCCAGCTCTGGAGCCCTCAGCACAGGTCCAGGTTTGGGGTGTACAGGTGGACGAAAAGCTAGACATGAGCTGGCAATGTGCACTTGCAGTCCGGAAGGCCAACCACATCCTGGGCTGCATCCAAAGCAGCGCGGCCAGGAGGTCGAGAAAGGTGATTGCCCCTCTACTCCACGCTGGTGGGACCCACTGGGAGTCCTGCATCCAGCTCTGGAGCCCTCAGCACAGGTCCAGGAGAGGGCCACAAAAATGATCAGAGGTATGGAGCACCCGTCCTAGGAAGAAAGGCTGAAAGAGTTGAGGTTGTTCAGCATGGAGAAAAGGAGGCTCTGGGGAGACCTTATTGCAGCCTTCCAGTACCTAAAGGGGGCTTATAAGAAAGATGGGGACAGAATTTACAGCAGGGCCTGTCGCCATAGGACAAGGGGTGATGGTTTTAAAGTAAAAGAGGGCAGATTTATACTAGATATAGGGAAGAATTTTTTTTACAATGAGGGTGGTGAAACACTGGCACAGGTTGCACAGAGAGGTGGTAGATGCCCCACCTCTGGAAACATTCAAGGCCAGGTTGGACAGCGCTTTGAGCAAGCTGACCTAGTTGCAGATGTCCGTGCTCACTGCAGGGGGGTTGGACTAGATGACCTTTAAAGGTCCCTTCCAACCCAAAGATTCTGTGATTCTATTATTTCAGAAGTGTGTTAAAGAACTTATGTTCAAAAAGAGACTTTTTCCCTACTCTGGATTCCTCACGCAAAGCAGGTCACCCAGTAATTCTATAAGGTAGAAGATTTGTGGCTTACACAACAATATAGGTATTAGACCTTAATACTTACTTTTGAAACCAAGAGACAATATCATCTCATGACTAGTAAAATAGGCAGAACTTCAGAACACTGAAGTGAGCCTCATCTAACCAAATTCACGTCTACATCCAACAAGAAAGTTACTTCAGTAGGGACTGTGGGCACTCTGTATCTGCCAGGAATAGCCAGTGCTTCCCATCATAATATCCCTCTGCTATTGCTTGGCTCTGACTATGTTAGAGAGCCGAGACTAGCATTTACTATAAAGAAACATTCTTTCCCTTAGTTTGAGTTTTACAGAGACCTTGATCTGAAGTACCTCATTTTCAGAAACCAAGGCTGGGAGAGCATGATGTATTTCTCATAGAAATTATTGACAGGCCCTTCTTTCAAAACACTATGTCTTCTGACAGGAGGGCAAAACACTTTAACCTCTTGAGATCTTTATTAGCCCTTTTCCCCATGAGCTACGTACAGTTTTAATTAGATATAAAACAATGCGCTAAAAGTTGCCAAGAAACTCCCACTTCATTCATGAAGATTAAGAAAATAAATGTCTGTGCTAGAAGTGTCTTCTAAAGTTTCCTTTGCTCTTTATTGTGCTCAGAAAATATCCATTCCAGACACTCTTTGAGCATTTGTTGCTTGAAGAATGCTGGTACATTTTTCTCCTGAAGGGAGGAGGCAGATGAACAGAGATACTGAACTACTAGTGCCTGTTACAGATCTGGTTTTTGTAGTCTTTCTTCCCCAAACCATTTTATCCATCTCAACCACTGCATATCAGAATAGGGCTCAGAGTAGTTCCAATTAATCTGAGTGAACAATACCACAGCAGAAATCGAAGCAGAGGGCATACATTTTCATAGACCTGCCAACAAGAGGACTAATCACCTGCTGCAATCTGAGCAAATGCCTTTATGAAATACAAAGAATTTTGTGAGATAATCTGTCAAGGGATTCAGCGAATGTGTTTGCAAGCTCTGGTACTGCCCTCATTTCACTTCTGTAGGAGTAAGCTCCGTATCCACTCACACTCTTACCAGTCAGCAGATACTAGTTCCCAGTTCAGGTCTCATATCCCAGTGTAAATAGTCTTGCTCCTTCCACTTTGCTGCTTCTATCAGAAGAGATGCATTTGTCACCTCCTCTCTTACCTTCCCTTTTAAATACTTTCCAACGAGGACATTAATACATCAGTACTTTATTTCTGTTACTTCTACCATACACCAATTTCCTCCGTTTTCCCAGATCAGGCTCTTTCTTTAGTCCTCCACCCTGTTATCCCATGTCTTGTGCCATCTACTTTCCCACACCTGCTCCACTCCTGCATGCAAGGTATCCACCTCCACGATCTCCATCCTGCCATATGGCTGCCTGTGCTCCGCCACAGCAAGTCACTGAGGTGGGGCTGAGGCTTGAAACCAGGACCTGTCAGGACAGGTATAGCTGTCCTCTTCACATAACACCTGCTCCATAATCCCACATGGCAGACAACAGCCCAGCAAGATTGAAAGGTCAGCATGTGTGCACCAAGGGGAAGAGGACCAAGGAACCCCTCCTGTAGACCTCTGAGCTCAAAGAGGCCTCACTGGAAGGCAGGTATCTTAAGTCTCTGCCTGTTGTCATGAAGTAGGTACAATTTCTCGGAGGGCTCTTAGGGTGCTTTTGAGCTCCATTTTCACTGTCCTTGACAATAATCTCTTCCCTGTCCATGCTCTGATGGGGAAAGTTCTTCTCAGTTCCAAGATGCATCTTGGAACCATTGAGCTGCTGAATTCTTTTTTTCCTACTGGCCATATCGAGTTGGATGTTCACCAGAAAGGCAAAATACACATCCCTTATACAATGGCATTTTTATACTTTTGAAAACTTATGTTCCTCCTCAGTCTTCTCCTCTCTAGGCATAACAACTCTAATCTCCTATTACGATTTCCAATTCAAGGTAATATTTCTCAGATCCCAGTCTGCTTTTCTTGCTTCCTTCTGGGTTGAAATTGGTCCACATCTTTCTACAAGGTCCTACCAAAGCTGAACAGAACAAAAGAATTACTTTGCATGTCTTATGTAAAGCCCTGCTTAAACTTTAGTGCGATGTTTACACTTTGCAACTACCTGACAACCTTACAGAGTCCTTTAATTAAAAGCAGGAGTCAAATTTCCATGCTTATTTTTTAGCTTGGCCAACTACTTTGAATATAGACCTTCACAGAACTCCGAGTCCCCTTCCATTGCCTCCTCCTGATGAGTATTAACCAGCTCCAAAGAAGTGACATGCGGAGCTGACACTACAGAACTTGAAAGCTCTTAGCGTGACTTTCCTGTGGCACCAGCTACATTATACATCTGGTGCCAGATACAGCAAATACATTGTACTAAAAAAAACATTCCACTTCATTTGGGGTCTTTGACATGGACTTCATATTTTGTATTGCATTCATAAAGACCCATAACCCCCTATATCAAGCAACTCATTGAGTTTCTTCCAAAAGTACATAAATCATTTACCTTAAGACACATTTAATATGCAAAGACCTTATTAACACCACAGCAGGCAATTTTTCCCCAACAGTTCAGAGAGACTGAACCTGACAGGAGAAAAAGAGAAGAAAGTCATAATAAATACGATATCGCCAACAGCATGTCTGATTGAAGAGCACTCCCACATGACACACAAGCAGTCTTTGGGGACTTCATTATGCTTTTTATCCTGACCTCTTCAGCCTTCTTCCTCACTCCCACTGTCACAACAAAAATGACAAAGTTCCAATATTAAATATGATACATAACTTACATTCGCAGCCATGACATTACAGCCAATCCATGTAGATGAAATGAGTAACTCCTTTTAAACAGCAGAAATCACTATTTAAATACAATGAAGTGAATTACAGCTCAGTATACTACCTGCAGTGTCAATCGCACCAATCAGTTCTTCAAAACAGGCTTTAAATTAAGCTGCAACAGTCACCAGCATCATTCCCTCACTCTTATGCTTGCTCCTGCTTAAAACACTCTTCAAAAAGTCTGGAAGATGACATTTGTATTTTTTATTTTAATTAAAAGTTTTTCTGGATCACTTTGGGCTTCAGATCTATCATCAGGTACAGAAGAATTATGAATAAATCTAACCACATCTACCATAGTTTCAAGCTATCCTAAGATGGTTGCAGATAATCTGAATAAGCACAATTTAAAAAAACTATCAGCTTATCAGTCATTCCTGTGGCCAAGCTACGATGTTGACAGACACTGCTCAAAGGTGACATGCTCAATATAAAACTCACATTTATTTCAGCATGACAGAATTTTACCCTCTGAGTATTCAAAAAGTATTTATTCATTACTGAAATTGCCAAAAGACACATTCAATATCTGTTGATGAAAAGACTGAAAATGGACTTGTAATACAGTCAAATGACACAGAAATGGCAACTGAATTCAGCCATTCCTTACATTCAGTACATTTCCCCGAACATCATTCATGCAAAATGAAATTAAAGCCAAAAGGTCAGGACATCAAAATTAAAACATTAACCCAATTAAAACATTAACCCAAAGACTATTCAACGGACGTTGAATGTTCTACTTTCTTACACCTAGATAAAGAACATTACTTACATTAAGAAAAGATTAATTTGGTACATGCCTGCAGGATGGGGTCCCTTGTCTCCACAAAACACACAGCAGAGTCCTTTAAGCTTTCTGGAGAAGACATCCATGTGCTTCAGGTGACTCTTCCACAAGGAGGTAAGAGGCCGCAGATGCCCTCAAGCAAGACATGAAGGCAAGAAACGCCTCACTGAGAAAGCCAGACCCCCAACTCCAGCTGAAGAGCAGACAACACACTAACCACAGCATCACCCCAAAGGCCTTCAGTGTCTGAAACCCAATCGTGCCCTGGGACCTTATTTCTTCCTTGAAGCTAAGACCCAAGAAGTAGCAATGAAGTCAGTCCTCTTCTCAGTGACCATATTTCTGGATTCTAACTGCACAGCTCCATCACAACAAACTCAAAAGGCTCCTGCATGAACAAAAAAATTCCAACTGTGCCACCCTGAAATCCATTTCATGCTCTCCAAAATCCATTTCATACTGTAAGCCAAAGGAGAAAGGCAAAAGGCAGAGGCTACTGCAAGGAAAACCCTACCCAACCGTGTTCTCTCAAAGTAGTACTCTGTTATGCTTACCAAAAAAAGAAGAGAAAATACCATTAAAAGCATTCACAGTACTCATGAAAAAAAAATTATTTCATTACATAAAAGTCTATATGGAGGGGCTGCGTAATACATAAGTAGAACTGGAATTGGGTATTTTTTAGTAAAAATTTTCTAAAGATTTATGTTTGGAAAGTGAAGTGAATGCCTACAGCCTAATTATGAAGGATCAGCCATGCACAAGAGGTAGGGAACTTTGTCAAAATATTACTTTCTTTTCCCCAGTAATTAACAACTTGAAACAAATCACCTGCAATCCTTATAAAGTAAGAGTTCAGTGTATCTAATGTTTATTGCAAACAACAAAAACTACACTAAACAACAGGGCAGTTTAATCTTAAATCTCTTAAAAGTTACAGCACCTTTGGGTATTGAAAGTAGGACGACTTAGGGAGAGTGACTTGTAATCCAATACCCCTGAGGTCATTTAAAAAGAAAAGTTTAATTCATCAACTATAGCATTTAAAAAAAAAAATCTAACTCAAAAGGTATTAAATTCAAAGATTAAAAAATTAGAATTCAACTTGGTAAGAAAAAAGGTTTCCTTGATCCTTTAAAAATGACCAATCTTGCTAAACTTAAAATAATTATGTGCTCAGTCAAGCATGACTTCTATAAACAGATTCCTCCTCAACATGCCCTTCTGTTATAACTAACATTTTAAGTTCAAAAGTATTCAAGAGGCCAAAAGAAAAACCTACTGTAGGTAATAAAATATGGATTTAAGGAAAAAAAAAAATCATTTCAACATAATTCCAAATTATGTTTTGCAAGATTAGCAATTAGATTGATAACAGTTCTCCAATGGTGATTACCAACACATCACCTTTGATCGACTATATTTCTAGCAACATCCTACTATCTCCAGTGTTATCATTAAATTACCTGGGGGGAAAAAAAGTCTACTTAGCCATCTGGTGATACAAAACCAGATAATAAATAATAATTAAGCCAAAAAATCAGTGGTATGGATCACTGAAGACAATGACTTGACTTCAATAAACAACAAGGCTCAAGTAAAGAGCCATGGATTTAACAAAAAATTTAAAAAATAAAAAATAAGAAGGCGGCACTTAAAGATTGATGAACTTCACTCTGAAAACTGTCTAAACAAGATATAGGGATCATAAGAGCTAACAAACGAAGCAAACTTCATACAAAAACCTGCAGGGAAATGAATAAAATTAATCTTGAATCTATACTGTGGAATATTAGAGAGACTGTATGACCTCAGTTGTTATCGCAGCTCCCCTAAGACAGTATCAGAGAATAATAACCAATTTCCACGCCCACGTATTGAAGAGGGTTCAGAAAAGAGACAGGAGAATAACTGAAGGGACTGAAAAGCATGTTTTACAATGAGCACACAAAAACATACAACCTCTTTAGCTTATCAGAAAGAAGGGTAAGAGGCACGTTAATACAAAGTGAGAATAAAGAGCTCTCTAAATCAACCGTTGTAGCCATGCTGTGTCAGACTAGAAGAGGTCACCATATAGTTTAAAAAAAAAAAAAGCTGGAGAAACTCACTACCCTCTGAAGTACTCAGAAGAGGAAAAACAAAGGCTAAAAGGCAGCATTGTTTTTCAAGAGAAATATTTAGAACATGAAATAGCAAAAGGAATGGGAAGAGCACTAACACAGACTTCTTCCTCCTTCTGCCTTCCCTGTGCTGTAGCTGACCAAGAGAGGTAGGTTGACAGCTCGAACAAACAGAAAAAAAAAGCTTTGTTACATGAAGACGCCTTAGTTATCCCACTGGAGTTACCAAAAGAAAAACCAAAGCTGTCAGCAGTCACACAGTATAAATAACGATGATATGCAAATACACTGATGACAGCAACATCTCAAACTGTATTTACACAACCAGTTGCATATTAAGGGTTTTTTTAAATGAAGTCAGCTAGAAGATGAATGTACAGAAACCAATAGTAATACACTTTTTTTCTGAAGGCATTAGGCCAGCTGTGATTCTCTACACAACCATTTGAGATGCATATTTAAACAATTTTTTTTCTCTGAAAATTATATTTAGCAAAAAAAAAAAAAACCAGCAGATGTTATTACTTTTCCAGATGTATGTTTCTGTCCTGAATCAGCACCCAGCACTGAAGGTGCCCTGGTTCACTCTGCTCCTTGCCAGGCAGGCAGCAGTAGCCCACAGCCCACGAGCCAAGCCAGGTCGTGGCACCCACATCAGTCCGTACGTGTTTTTTCAGACTTTTCTACTAGGACACCGTTATCTCAAAATCTTTATGCACATGACGTCTGTGTTCAGAGGCAAGTTTTTTTACTTCAGAGTTGTACAGACATCGACCTTTATTTTGTGAGAATGCTCTGTAACAAGATCTCAGGGGGCATCTTACCATTTACCGTGTCAGCTGCCTCCCAGTTCTACACAGTCGGAGCTACAGGAGCTGCACACACTCTTCTGCTATTGCTATGGACTGTCTACTATTGCCAAGATCTACGGGTGCATCACAACATTATTCCTTACAGACACCCTAAAAAAAAAATAATAAAAATACATTACAACGTGGTCAAGTATTCAAATAGGTTGCCCAAAGACCTGAATTGGAGCAGAGCCCAGAGCATCTCCAATTCAGTACCGACCTTGTTTTGAGAAAGAGGTTGAACTAGAGTCCTCCTGAGTTCCCTCTCCATTCAGGGTGGAGAGGAAACTCAGGAGGACTCTAGTTCAGCTTCAGCACTCTATGACTGCTCATTTCAGTCAACACCAGCCTGGACTCCGCTGACTCTCCTCCCATGATAACAGTACATAATATTTGACATATAGTTTATATAGACTGCAGTAGAAAGCCCAGGTGACCGGGCAAGTTTCTCTTCCTCCGATAATTTCTGCAGCTCATGCTAAAAGCACGCTGTCACTGCGAGACACATGAGGTATTTATCCTCTTTTAGAACTTTTGCTGGAGAGCAGTTTCACAGAGCACCTCACCAAAGTAAAAAGCATCAACTACACCTTTGTATTTCTGTAGAGAACCGCAAGCCAGCCTGATGCCCTCCAGACTGCCAAGCAGCTGCTCTGCCAGCTGCCATGGCCTTACGCGGCAGAAAGCCTAACAGCAGGCAACTGTAGTCGTTTTCTTTAGGACCATGCTGTTTCACCGCGTTTCCTCTCACCTCTCCTCCCCTCGCACATTCCCCACATTACCCCACTTTTTATATAGATCTGGTTCTTTACATCCTCTATTTTACCGGCTCATCAGAAAATCCCAAGCTAAGAATAATATTGCTCCTGTTTTCCCTTCACGAGTACCCAACACCCAAATCCAACACTGGATAACTGCCATCTTTCAGCTTATTAAAGGGTTTATGAGAAACAAAAGATTTAAAAACAACAAGCAACAAAAAAACCCCTACAGCCCCAGCTACTTGATATTTTTTCAGTCTTAAAAACAACCACAGACAAAAAACAGATCCAGGAACTGTTTGGTTACTCTAAAGGCTAGTAAAGAATGAGCCCAGACAGAATTGGTGAACCTAATTCATTTAACTAAGTTTTGTATCATGCCTCTTTGAAGCAGAAGTAGTTTTTCTGCAAACCACTGAAAGGATCTTGTATGTGTGTCAGATTACAAATTCAGACTTACCCTTCTCCTATACCCATTCCTATTTTATGACTGTATCTGCACCTGTATTTTTCTCACACCGCAGAAGGTAAGGGTTGACTGTTTCTGCAAGGTAACGCACGTTCCTGAAGGAGCACAGAAGCAGGAACAAAGGGGCTGGGATCTACTTTGCCTAACCTAGCTGCCTGCACTCCATTTTATAATAAAGGAAGAGACAGTAATGGGCACTGGATATAGAAAAAGCAACAAATCATCCTTTGCTAATACCTCACTCAATCGATTACTACGCAAAACCAGCCAAACTACGTCAGATTAGATGCTAATTTCTTGTCTGTCCAGTCTGTTTCTAAAATACTTGAGCTCCAGGTAAGGATGTGCTTTGGCACAAAGAGAGTCTGAATAGCTGGGCATGGGTGAGAAAAGTCGTCTTGGCTGCCTACACTGTAAGGCCCCATGTCCGTGGATGGGCAACAGAGTCCAAGAGGTGTGAGAAGGGGGAGTGCTGGAGCCCACTCAAAGCCGAGGAAAGGCATCAATCTTGATCCAGTCCTGAGGCTCAGGCACCGCCGCTTGCGAAGCGCTCGCCGGGAAGCGCTGCTCAGCCAGCCCTGGACGTGTGCGTTGCAGTCTTACTAGCTACTGACAATTCTGCTAGTGTAGTCTATGCTTCAGAGTTTATTCATCTCCTTAATTAAGTTCTCATAAGTACCCTTGAGTTAATTTGGAAGAGCACATGCACATGATGAGAGAGAGAGAGGGAGGGAAGGAGAAAGAGAATTATTTAGAAGAGTAAATGCAGGAGTACCATTAAAAAGGCAAAGTACTCCACAATCACAATAATAGTAATCTTACAATAATATCGGGTGTTTTCTCAAAATGTAACTCAGCAGTGCAGGACTTTGGTATACACCAAAATACTGTGCAGTAAGTAGTAATCCATTATAATCCATGTGTTTTATAGCATCTAAATGGAACCTGCCACAACAGGAGCCATGTAAAACAAAATTCAATGTGAATGCAAAACTACTTTTCACATTTAAGCAGGGGCAAATCCATCAAATGAAGCTCAATAAAAATGACAGTAGGACTGAATTAGCATAGAGTTCCTCAGCATTTCAAAGAACAGAATCACTCACACATTTATTCTCTGTAGCGTACAGCAGGTTTTGGTTTCGCGCACCTCACCTTTTCAAGGAAGCAGCACGTTACTGCCGATAGAACATCAAGCTTTGCAAGCCTGATACCATTAACTGCACAGAAGATATATATGCACTAAAACCTGCTTTCTGGACCAAAGCGGGGAGGAGGATTAAAATTTGATCCCATGTATCATTTTAGTTCGGATTATTTTGCATCTTAAAGTTGCGGGACCATTACTAATTTCGTCACACGAAGAAGAGTCACTGCAGACCTTTTCAGAAGCTTGGTGAGAAAACAAGGGTCGCTTGTTTTAGGCTCTAGAAAACATGCAATTTCTAACAAGCTTGTTTTCTTCCTATTTTTATAACTACAATACTAGTCATACAGCATAAACATTACAACAACTGGAAATGAAACAATACATACATATGGAATTAAACGGATGCAGATTTTTCTTAATGTTAGGAAAGAGAATTTTGAAGTAATCTTCAAGACCGCTGAGATAACGTCTATATGGACTAGACACTTAACTTGCTCTGGCCTGAGGATCTTTCCCATCATTCCCAGAAAAAGAGGTAGCTACCAAAACTTGTTGAAAATCACAGGAAAATTAGTTAGCCTTTCTGCTGCAGGTTTACAAGGAAGCAGCAGCAAGGATAGTGTTGCCCCCTCCCCCAGATGCCTTCCACAGTTCAAAGACTGAGAATATTCCGTCATTTTTATTTCTTCAGGGAAAATTCTGCATTAGATTTCTAAAACCATGACACTTCAGGTAGTAAAAAAAGTCACTAGTGCAGGACTCAATTTAACCCATTCTGGGACTTCTTATTTCCCAGTCCCAGTTGCTTCACTTACTTAGATGGAATAAGCACAAGGCTGAGAATAAAATTTTAAACTACTTTCTGAATGAAGGTAACAAAATCCAAAATATTATCAGTATCACGTTTTCAACTCTACAATTGTATTTCTAATTACTGGCATCTTTAAGTACACCTCAAAGACAATAAACCAAGATCTACAGTGGAACATAAAACCACGTCAAAAATGGGTGTGGAGACAATTCCCTCCCTCCAAAACACACAACAGGTTCTTATGACACCAGACCAATTTTCAACAAACCAAGTTGTATAAAATTCTTCATAACCATGTACCTAGGTCACATGCATATGGCTCACTTCAGAAGTTCACGAAAACTACTCAACTTCTTGAACTCATCTGATATTTGGAAATGGGTTTTGCAATTTTCCTCTGCCTGAAAAACAAGCTCCTCTGCACAAGACTCTTATTCAAAATCTACCGATTATCCTACAAGAGTTATGTCTCAACCAAATGCAAAACAAGGAGGTTTGTTTCACTCCCATATGGAATCTAGTAAGTCTGCCAAGAAAATAAGCTTGCTCAAAAAAGAGAGAACTACATTTTGTGTTCATTTAGTCCCTCATCTACCCACTGAAAAGTATTCTTGCTAATGCCCTGGGACAGAATAAAGAAAAAAAAAAAAAAGACATGTAACTACTAATAAACTAGTATAAGTCACTGTATTTATACTAAGGCATAGTAACTTTTAAAAGGATTTCATTTCTGCAAGATGAAAACACATAAGAAAAGGAAGAAAAATCTTATATCCACTATGAACAGTTACTTTGGTTCATGCTTTCATCTTTAAGTAGCTTCTCTTTGCCTTAAGAGATTTTTAAAAATTCCTGCTCTTTCTTATGTATGTGTTTCTCTTAAAAGTACTCTGATTTGAATGCCAAATCACCTTGTGTGCCAGACAACTGCTTTTTATAATAAATAAAAATTATTTTTTGGTTATTGCCTTAATATTTTTCTAAAATATCATAATTGCATCTTTTGGTTACTGAACAGATATCATATATTCTGCTTTTAACACCTAAGTATTTTTTCCTGTGATATATTAAAACATAATTACTTTCTGCGCAGCAGGTGCCACGCAGCATTACTCCGTGGTTAGCCAGTCTATTTGATGTATCAAGCACAGACTGGAAAGCTTCTTTTTATTTTTATAAAGGATGTTTCAAAAGAAAAAAAGAACTGGAGGGAAGGTTAAAGAGCCTTACCAACACCGAAGCATTTTAACTTTCACAGCATAATTTCTGAGGTAACTTTTCTTAATCCCCTCTACTGTTAAAATCACGCGCCCTGAGGGATTTCAGCTTGCTCACAAAACAACCAGATGTAATGAACCACATGAAGCAGGTGAATGGGAAAAGCCAGCACGGATTTACCACGGGCAAATCACTCTGACTGATCACCTGCTACAACTAAATAACATCTTCTGTCGACACAGGGAGAGCAGTGGATGATGTTTACCTGGACTTCAGCAAAGGGTTCGACGCCGTTTCCCATAGCCTTCTGCCGGGCAAACTGGCAAGATAGAGGTGGGGGGGGCAGGTCCGCGAGACGGGCAGGAAGTCGGCTGACAGGTCTCACGCAGGGCTGCATCCGCAGGGACATTACTAGTGGAGGCAGGGATGTGGTCATCCCACTCAGCACTCCACAGGCCACACCTGGAGTACCGCGCCCAGTTCTGGTCCCCACAATTCAAGAAAGATGTGCACACTGTTCTCCAGTTGTCTCTCACTGTTCTCCAGTGAGAAGGTTCAAAGGAGGGCCGTGAAGATAACCAGAGGGCTAGAGAACCTGTCCTGTGAGGAAAGACTGAAGGAGTTAGACCTTTTCTCCCCAGCAAAGAGTAGGTTCAGGGGGGACTTCATGACCGTATTCCAGTATTTAAAGGGTGGCTACAAAGACAGAGGCTCTCCCTTCACAAGGAGCCACATGGAGAAGGCAAGGGGTGGGTACAAGTTGTACCAGGAGAGGTTTCATCTCAACATAAGATAGTTCTTACTGTTAAAAAAAAAAAAAGTCTATCAGTCACTGGAACAACCTCCCCAGGGATGTGGTAGTGTCCCCATCACTGGAGGTTTTTCAGATGCAATTAGACAGGGTGCTAGATAATCTCATCTAAGCTCCCATTCCCTCAGAAGTTTGGACCAGATCATCTTTTAAGGTCCCTTCCAAGCTGGACTGTTTTATGATTCTATGACTGTAATTTATGGAAGGAAATACAAAATTTTTTGTAGCTATTTTAGCTTTATTCTACCTTTTCCCCACCAGGAGCATAAACATCCCAAGAGGATGTTGACATCCATGCGCCTGTTGTAACCTTTCTCTGGCAGGTTTAAGGTTTAGCCCATTGTCCCATGCCACTACCTCTTTCCACTTTCATTTTAACTTCCTAAAAGAGCCAAGAACTACATTCCATGTCACAAGCTGTTTTAGTTCAACCACCAAAAAGTTTTCCTTTGGAAGATACAGGCACTATGGTATCTGAGTTTGCACGGCTCTGTACGGCTCATGGTTGCCTACATTCAGAGATGCAGTGATCTCATGTTTCTTAAATTTCTCTGCCTGAAGGAACTGAGGATAAAAACAAATCTATGAAACAAACCGACATGACTGAAATAGAGCAGAATGACATACTTTATCTAACCTATTTTTAGATAAATGTATTAAACCCCTCAATTAATCTTTAAAATATTTTTCTTTCACATTTTTTTCCCTTTTTCTTCAGCAATCATCTTTAAAATATTTTTTTCACATTTTTTTCCCTTTTTCTTCAGCAATCACAGGTTGTTATCCTTCTTCCAAAGTAATTTACACACAAGTGAATTAAAGAAATGAGATGTTATTTCTCATAAGCATTCTCATCCTAGAAGAAAAACAAACAAGGTGCAGAACTACCTCACTATGAAAGCAGCCCACATTGTTCCTAGATCATGTGTTAGCACACAAAGTTTATATAAATGTTTCATTTTATGAATTACAAATACACCTAGCATGGCAAACAATACACTACTGTCTTAAAAAAAAAGGAGCTAACAGAAGAAGGCTGGCCAAGTAAGACGTGCATCATCTTTGATCCCTGAAGCAGAAGAAAGCTGCGAACAGCCAGAGCGTCTCACCAGGTAACCAGCACGGTCTCCCGAGCCTCATTTGCCGAACTTCGCCAAGCAGCCCAACTAATTTAAAGAAACCGAAAGAGCCGTTAGAACAGCCAGAGCGTCTCACCAGGTAACCAACGGTCTCCCGAGCCTCATTTGCCAAACTTCGCCAAGCAGTCCAACTAATTTAAAGAAACCGAAAGAGCCGTTCCCTAACCGGCCCCACCGCGGGCGCTGCCTGGCACTGGGAAGCCAGGCTGGACTCTTTACACACGGCTTATCAAAAGTCTCCCAAAGGAACCATGCAGGCCAGGTCAGGACTTGCAGCGCCCGCTGCCCTTGCGCTCCTCTTCCTCCTCCGCAGCACCCACGGGACGACGGCTGCGCGGCCCCTGGGGTGGCAGACGTCAGCAAGATGTGTTGTGCGAGGCACGAGAAGAAGTCGCCTTGCTCTCCCCCTGCTAACGCTGAACAGAGTAACAGCAATGAACCACTCAACCGCCAGAATATCCGCTTGCTCCGAGTGCTCACCTGAGCAAAAAACGGAGAGTGAAAACCAAGTGCTGTCGCTTGTCAAACTAAGGCAAAGCTCAAACCATCAAAGTTTCTAGACTATCTCCAAATGGCAGCTACAACTTTTTATCATCTCCATAAAACTTTCATTTTGAGGAAAATTTGACTGGGTATCCTGATCGTATGTAGAAAGGTCTAGGCAAATTTAGTTAATTGCCCTTTTATACTGTAATTTTACTTAATTGCTCTTTTATACTATATATTGCTCTTATAAGCTATACATTCATACTATACTATAGTTGGTTCTCCTCTGAACTTTTAACTGTACAAAAAAAAATTGCTCACTCCAGGGCAAAATGTATCTGAAAGTCCGCAGTTATTGATACACATTTTTCACTTAGCCAATTCAGTGAAGACAGGTTTCTCCTTGAATCTTGGACAAAAAAAGGCATGTCCAAAACTGAAGAGCCAAGTTTCTCAAGATGTACTACTTAAAAATAAATAAATACAGTTACATTTTTTTCTTTTAGAAATTCTATACCAGTCACAACATTCTTGTCACTACACAGTCAGCTGTAAATCTTTGAAAAACCATCAATGTACAGCTTTAATATAACCCCTGCTACGCAAGTTTACTGTGAACTTCATTAAATGACAGATCTGTAACCATTATTAAAAGCAGACATTTCTTAAAATACACACTCTGTTATACAAATCCTGCAAACTCGCTTGGCAAAGCATTAAAAACCTCACCTTGTAGAGTCTCAGGCATTTTCTAATACAAGAGAAATCTGACATATAATGAACAAAGTGCATTCAATTAAATAAGTGAACAAAGTGTGTCAATTTTTTTCTATATAAGCCTGATTTTATATTTTTAAGCTCTATATATATATAGCACTTCTCTTTTATCCTGAAATATGAAGGTTCATAACCTTCATGAATTGTTTTTTCCTAGTTTTTAATTTTTGAAAGCAAAATCTAGGGAAGCTTCAACAAAAATCTAGAAAATAATTATGAAAAAGCAAACTTGCAAAACTGAGATTCATTCATTATTTTTAATTTGCAGTAATAAATAAGTCATACACACTTTTTATATCTGGCAGTCAGCTGCATAATCAAGTGATCTCTTACGAATTTGGGGTTTTGTTTGTTTTTAAAACAAGGGAGCAGCTTTCTTTTTTCTTTCTATTGCTGTTCCCATTAAATGATGGTGTCCAAACAATGGTTGCCCAAGTGTCTCCAGTTCAGCCAAGGGAGAACTCTTCCTCAAACCATAAGAGAGGAAGAAAACTGCAAAATAACAAACCATTTTTTTTAACACAGCATTAAACAAACTTCTACATATTTCACCACACTACTGAACAGAAAAGGTTATGAGAAAGCAATCCTCCTCTTCAGTAATTATGATCATCAGCCTTTCCACCCAACAAACCATCCTAACAGAGTCCTTCTGAAAAACATGCTTCAGATAAACCATTAAGTATGAACCAAAACAAATGCTTAAAAATAAAACTTTTGTACTTCTAACCGTTTAGACTGCACCATTCAATTATGCATGCTTTTTTTCTGCTTTAAGTATTACTTAGAAGGAGGGGGGGGAAAAAAAAAAAAAGAAAAAAAAGCTCGGATAAACATCCTGCAGGCATGAAGAGGATGTGGCTTCCATAAGGCTGGAGCTCAGCATCACCTGGCAGCGCGGTACAAACGTCCCACAAGGAGAGCGTGTGCATCGAAGAGAGCTGCGTTGTGCAGCAATGTAAGTTAATTTTTATTTTTTCAGACATCCTCAGGCAAAGTAAACATATCAAAAGGCAAACGGAGAGCAAAATAGGACACTGCTAATGGAATTTAAGTGGTCTTTATTTCTATTTTTCAAAATAAACAAGCACAGAAGTGAGAGATTTCCTAAACAGTGAGCAGCTACAGGACGACCAGATAGCAGTGATATGATTGATCAAAACTTATGCAAAATGTATTTACTAAGGTAACAGAACAGCATTCCATATCCTACAGCAATGAGAAACATTCAGCTACAAATGAAGAAACATTTAGGATGTCTACAGAAAACCTTCAAAAAGAGATTCTCTCTGACAACGTTAGAATACAAGAGGGATCTTAGTGCTGACACAACCATGGAAACAGATGCCAGCATCAATGCACCTCTGTGCTGTTAAACCAAAGTTCAGGTAATGACTGTGTGCACTGCTAGGGCTTAAGGAGGAATTAAGCCAGTCAGGCACGCTTCCACCGACACGAAAAAGGCCAACCTTCAGTATATAGGCAACCCTGCCATTAAATATCACGTATTTTCTGTCCCGGTCCACAAAGCCAGGCTGCATGTAGAACAGCAGCTACTAAAAACCATGTGGAGATCCTACAGCACATCCGACCGAACTCCAGAAATGAGATCAGATTCAGATGACAGAAGAGTGACTTTTAGAAAGGCTGTATCTCTCCAATCCGATTTAAGGATGCACGTTTTTTAAACCACTGTTTGTTTATAACCCTAAATTCTTAATTCAGAGAGCCTCTTTCTGTGACCTGAAACATGGACGAGCCACGGCACTATCGGCCATCTGATTACAGGGGCTGGGGAGGTGCTACCGCCAGCAGGCATCGCACTGAAGGACAAGCTGGCCTCCGCGTTTGTATCCTACTCGTAATTACTTATCTTACAGGAGTCATTACACATGCTTCACATGGAACGAGCCTGCCTGCTGTGCCTGCAACACAAGCTTAAGTTTTGTACACTTCAGCAGCGTGAAGAATTTTTCTACTGATGATGTTCAACTTCTTGGGTTCAGAATATGCGGGACCGTAGAAAAATACTGGAGGTGCACAGATATACGGAGGTGTGAAGAAAAAAAGAATATGGGAGTACTACCCCACATAGGACATGCCTTCCTTAAAGAGGGAAAAAAAGAAAAAAACACCAAAAAAAAAAAAGAGTCATCCCTAAACAAGAGGTATCTTCAGCCTTGCCTACACCAAGACTTTCTGCTATACAAGGAGGTACAAGTTCACACCTGATCGCTGCACATAGGTTGATGACATTTTTTAAGCACGTCTCCACATACGAATACAAAACCCACTAACATGAGAAGAAAAACCACGTAGCCCAGATCTCACCACTTGCACGTATCAATATGTTTGTTCTGATTTCTGGGTGGGTTTTTTGGTTTTGGGTTGAGTTTTTTTCTGGTTTGCTTTTTGTTTTAAATAGGCAACGCCAGTATTTTTTCAACTAATTTGAAAGGACAGGGAGCCTGTATGGACAGCGTAACAGCACTGGCGTAATACAGCAAAACTTTCCCAATGCCCGCATTCATTGTTTGAATCCAGACGCAAAAAGGAGTACTGCCATCGTCTCTCGCCAAAGGCTGAAAATTACACATTCAGATTCCAGCAGCAGATTTGCACGAATTTAACAGAAATAATGATAGCCTGTTCATCAAATGGCTGCCAAGTACAAAGGCTTTTTATATCGCTTACTCCCACTACCTGAACGATGCTTTTTAGGGGGGAAAAAAAAAAGTCGTTTGCTTTGCATGGACTTTACAGGCCCCAGGCTTTTCTTCTCCTTCCCCCATTCTCTTCCTCCCCTCCATCTAAAAGAGATTGCATACAGGAAAAAGGAGTCTCAGTTCTGGAGTCACTGGTCAGATTCCCCTCTGCACTGGTAGGAATTTACAGCAGTACTAACTGCCTTTCATCAGCATCATCTATGATGTGGTATTATTTCAAACTTCATATATTTTAATGTTTTCGGTCTGTCATATGAAGTGATAGTAATACTTCCGCAAAGACAGCTGAACATAGCCTTTATTAAAAACAGATCAGAGCAGTTCTCTTTGGATTTTTTTTAATTTTGTCCTCAGACTTTTCAACAGATAGCTTTCAAAAGTATAAAAAAAATATATATAAGGTTAAGCTTGAACTTGCCTACGTAAGACAAACAAACTTAAGTAAGGATTTGGTTCTAACTTACTGCCTGAAAAATAATTATCTGAGTAACCTCACAAAATATTTCCAAGATAAAACTTTTTACATGTAAGCAAAAAAATGCAGTCTCTCTTTGAACACAATCTCTCTCAACTATTTACAACTCTTAAGGTTACTCTCTTTCATATTGTATTAAATTCGGATTAAAAACTTCAGCATCTCAGCAAACCCCTTCCAATCACACTGTTGCTTGCTCAAGCTGCTAGATGCCTTCAAAAATGACACATAAAAGTTAACAGAAGTATGAAGAGGAGCAACAAATGCAAACTCCTTGGAGGGTGGGAACAAAAAACCAGCAACCACAAAAAACAACAGGTGACAGGGTAGTAAGGTAGACAACACATGATTATCACCACAACAATCTCTGCACTCCTATTTCCAGAGAAACTGCCATCTGCATTGCGGTGCTGTTGAAAGTCATTTTTCCTGTTGTAATCTGACTCCAGTATTTTGCTCAGGTTTAATTCTGTTGCATTAGTGTGCTGTATAGTTAACAGCCAAGCCATCACGAATTTCCTGCAGAATCCAAAACTGTGACAGACTTTTTTTGACAGTCACATTTAATTTTATACATCTTTTCCACCCTGTCTTATTATGGAGACATAACTGGAGAGTTTCAAGCTCTGCTATACAGATTCACTTTTTCAAATGCAACATACTATGAATAATAAACATCTAAACACATTCTCAGAGGTGGCCATGAGCTGTTGAAAGCTGCCCAAACCTGCAGTGCAGGTGGCAAACAGATGCAACTGGGGAATCCTACTTCGGGAAGCAAGGACAAACTGCTGAGAGTGACACATTACACGACCCCAGGAACTCAGCTCCCACCAGCTACGGGAGATCCTGCGACAGACGCAGTCCTTTGCAAGAGTCCCGGCTCCTGGGCTTCTTGGCAAGGGATGCGCTTTGTGGCTCCCATTGCGTGAAAATTGTTTTTTTCTATGCAAAGGAAGATTGGTCATACCCGAATGACTACATTCTACTGATACTTCATCTTATAGGGAGAAGCAAAAATGAGAGCACTGAAATCTGAGGATGAAGTTTGTCACTAATTAAAAAAAAAAAAAAAAAAGGAACAAATACCAAAAAGTCTACATTTGGGAAACAAAGGAGGGTATAGTTAATTCAGCTTCCCTCAATACAAGATGTGGCAGATACTATGTCATCTAGCCACCAGTCTGCATTTATAAAGCTAAAGGCTTATTGTATTCTCATTATCTTCATTGACTTCCTTCTTTGTAAGACTAGTTTTGACTCAGGGCAATGAAATACACATAATCTGTATGGTGTTTCTGATACCCTTGGCCAACACAGGTGTATAACAATCCCTTATAGGGCAGAAAGCGTTACTTTATTCTGTGGTGTTTCCCATACTCATACGTACACTGTATTTTCACAGACTAATTGTTTTACAAGGACCCAGCACAGCTTGGAGACTTCGACTTGCCAGAAAGTACAGAAAAGTGCAAAGACTTGAGGGAAACAAACTCAGTGATGGAGTCAAGCAAGGCAACAGCATCTCATTACATCACAGTTTGGAGGCCACTCTGTGCTTTTTAACAAAATAGGCTTAAAGAACAAAGGATACAACACCAGCCGCACCAGGCTTCCAGCAAGTTGGTTTAGCCTTGGCCCCAAAAGCTTATGATCTTTTCATAAGGTCTAAGTTTCATAACAGCATTCAAAGCTCAAAGAACATTCTGTCAATAGTACCAAAGCTAGTGCTTCCTAGTTCCTTCAATCAAAAAAAAAAACCAAAAAAAACCCAACTGAAATCAGTAGTTAAATCCATCATTCCTAGTAAGGACCTCACCTTGGTGTTGCTCCTCTTCTGCAGCTTAACTACTGTTGCTAGCAGCTATATGGAAAGAAGGAGCAAAGAAATATTGTGAGCATCTTTATTTCTAGAGCAAGCAACTACTATTTGCTTCCTCCTCTACAAAGATGAGATCATGATGACGAAGAGTTGAAGCTTAAGCTTTTCCTATAAGTTATGAAACCATTCTATATTCTATACTAACTTGGCGTGGGGAAATGAAGATAGTGAGACACGGCACAACTGATACATTAATATATTTCAGACTTCTAATTTCTCTGGAGGATGGTGGGATTTATATATTGCAGCTGTCCCACAACTCAAAAAAAACATCCCACCAAAAAAAAAAAAAAAAAAAAAAAAAAAAAAAAAATCACACAACTCAAAACCAAACCCCCAAAACAGACAAAAAACACATCAAAGGAAAAAAACCCAAAACACCAAATATCCAAAATAAATCATTGCCAAGAAATTTGTAAGACTCCAATGCTGCACAAAAAGCAAAGCAGAATTCAAAGAAAGGATCTCAAAACCTTTTCACCCTGAACTGGCATACAAAAGCTCCAGGGAACTCCAGATCGACTAAAACCAAACCCCCAAAACAGACAAAAAACACATCAAAGGAAAAAAACCCAAAACACCAAATATCCAAAATAAATCATTGCCAAGAAATTTGTAAGACTCCAATGCTGCACAAAAAGCAAAGCAGAATTCAAAGAAAGGATCTCAAAACCTTTTCACCCTGAACTGGCATACAAAAGCTCCAGGGAACTCCAGATCGACTTCTAGGTAGATTCAAGGTAGAAGTAGTGGGACTAACTTCTGGCAGAAAAAGAAGCACCACTGACTAGGTTTTAAATACTGCTTTAACTGGTCATCGGTGTCTTTGTGGACAACTTTGATTGTTCCGTAGATGTGGTGCTTAGGAGCATGGTTTAGTGGTAGACTTGGCAGTGCTGG
>NW_010548170.1:0-25548 GCF_000687285.1 Phaethon lepturus
AGCCCTGGGGAACACTGCTTGTGACTGGCCATGAACTGGATTTAACCCAATTCACCACAACTCTCTGGACTCGGCCATCCAGCCAGTTCTTTAGCCAGCAAAGAGTAAACGTCTAAGCAGTGAGCCACCAGTTTCTCCAGGAGAATATTGCAGGAGACCATGTCAAAGGCTTTACTAAGGTCCAGAGAGGCAACATCCACAGCGTGTCCCTCACCCACTAGATGTGTCACCTGGTCATAGGAGATCAATGTTTAACTAAACAAAATACTACAGTTTGTATACTACTAGAGGAGGACATAAAATTGTATCTAGACATTTTTTAAAGGATTCAACAAAATACCACAGGTCTAGGAAAATTCAGTGATATATAATGTAATAATATCAATCTATTTCAGATTAGACAACCTATACTGACAGGGATATAAATTCTATTCTTAGATCTGAGGGGAGTTTTGCATATTAAATTTTATAAAGCATTCTACATTTATGCCTGAATCTGTAGGCAATTAAAACCTATGATTATCTGTTGCCTAACAACATCAATGTTATAAATTAAAGGCTTTGAATAATGGTAAGCATGCATTTCGGCCATATTTCAAACTTTCAGATAATAATCTATTTTAGGCAGGCCATCTGACAAAGTTCACAACTTTTGATCAAGGCTTATATTATGTGTCATCAGTATTCTGATGTCCATCCCATAGCTATCAATTTTGTTCATCAAAACCTAGGGCTGTTTAAACTATGGAAGATATTTGGCATGTTATATGGGTCGTTTATGGAAATCAAGAACGTGATTTAACATTAATATACATAAAAATGACTAGAAATTATGCATCACAAAACCAGATCAGTTTGTGGCTTTTTAAACTCCATTGTATAATACAAAGCATTTTCTCAGTGAGGGACAGAAAAATTCAGGTGGAAAAAATATAATTACAAAATGGAAATCAAGCTTCGTTGAAGCTATGCAGTATATTAATGTTATTCTCATCACAGCAGGATATTCGTAAATAAGACTTACATCTATGAATGTGAATTTTTAGAAGCAAAACCGAGCACCTCTACTTCAAATGCAGACTAACTCCTATGGATTTGAGTTCCGGTAAAATTTACTGCAGAACTATAGAACCACCACGTAAAGGACGATCCTTGCTTTTATAAAGAGTGAATCACAGAGTAATTATGACATTAATTTAAAATAAATGCAAACACTATAGAAAGTTTTTCTCATTATTTGGGAACAGCTGAAAAAAAGACATTTGGAAAGCAAGTGCCTCACTGTAGTTAGGGCTATTACTGTCTCTGTATCAGAAGGTGGATCTCTGCAGAGAAAGCTGCTGTTCTGAGACACTGAACAGCACTGCAACATGGGAGAACTGAAAATTGTTCTTTGTTGTTGTTTGGAGTTTTGGAGGAAGATCGCCCATTGCGCATTCAGATCATTAAGGATGCCAGTTTATCTCCATTATAACAAATCCTTACTTTGAGGCAGGGGGAGGAGTGTGTGTTTTCTTTTTATAGCACACGTATATATTTTATGTTGAAATTCAGATGCATCCACACCACCTGTTGTTGCATAGCTCAAACATAAGCCTATCCTAACCTTTAGTGCAATATTTGCTATTGACAATACCAGAGTTTCACCATTTTGCGATCCAGTTGGCTTTAGACTGGAGCCAGAACAGAAGACAACACAGAAAAAGAACATATCAGGCTTGAACAAGAACAGGCTTGACTGCATAACATGGTGTAGACTAGCTAAGATATTCCTAATTATTAGGGTTTAGTGCTGTTCTGTTTTCTGCCATCCCTGATTTATCATAACTATTTTCATAGATCATTTTGCAGAGATTTTTATTCCATGACTAAAACGCAGAGACTTATGTGCAACAATGAACCAACACAAAATGGACACAAATTATAGGGTCCTCCCACCCCACAATTAGGTGAGAACTGTGCATTTATGAAGATTTTCTAAAGCTAATGGAGTTGAACTTGGACACAAGACAGCACAGCATATATCGTACTAGGAAGAGCAGCCTAGCATTCATTCTGTTGTCTCATTTTATCCTTTCAAAAACACATGCAAGTTGTCCCCTTTTTTTTCTTCCCATTTCTGCCTTTGTATTTAGCCCTCTAACATTAAAAAGCTTGGAATAGGAGCAGGGGCAGGTGGGGTGGGTGTGACAAAACAGACACACACACACAAATCCATTAACTCAGTACATTTAGGAAGGTTTTTTTTGGGGTCCTGCATTATTGCTCTTTCCAGGCTTCCACAGTGCACCCATCTCCTACAGCTATTTATTCCTTATGTGTAACCTGCACTAGCTTTACTGCGCTTTTCTTTTGCATCATCATCACAAAGGCAACCTCTGTAACAACAGAAAGAACACTTAATGGTGGCACCATCAAACAGGTTAAAACTCTTCATGGCGTAAAGCACACCCAGGTCTGCATTCCCGTACGGGACAGCTGTAGCGGGGCCAACAGGAAAACCAAACAGGTCACCTGCCTTAGTGCTCAGGCACCAGAGACAGACAGTTACCCGACTGCTCGCTGAATAGCGAAGCACAACTGAACATAAACTCCCCAGCTTCTATCTAGTGGATTGTAGATTTCCAATATGCCTCTTCTCGATAGACCTATTGCTCAAATACTGCACCAGCAATGTGTCAGTGGGGTTTTACAGACCCTGATGCCATCTGCACTGCTTGGCCCCGATCCCCTCCCTCCTCAGCATGATCAGCACACAGTGCCTCATTCCCGGGCATATGAACGTCAGACTATCCCTCACTGTCGAATTGGGGGCTGACAGCCAGTGCCGGGGTGAAAAACAACTCGCTGAGGTGCTGCACTCAGATTACAGGTAAACGGAGGTGCCGCAGCCCGGCCTACTGGCACCTGCGCCCGAGCTGCTTGAATAAAATGCCTCTCACTTTCCAGGTTTGCGTTAGAAGTTTAGCTCAAACAGCATCTTTATCCAAAAAGGACCCCTGCTGCAGTAAAGCCTCAGGCTGTAATGAGATTTCCAGGGGATTGCAAACAGTCTTTTGCAATATGCTATTACCCAAGAGCTGCCAAAGCAACTCCAAGGCCTTGTCAGAGGCTCACAAACACACGTGCAACCAGGTGGTGACACGCAGCGTTCCAGCAAGCTGCCGGTACCAGCCTCGCGCTCCCCAGGGCCTTGCTGCGGTTAATCTAACTTAAGTTTGCGCCGCAGCAGGATGACAAACAGACTTTGGAATGAAACTGCGCTACTTCCCACCTTACCCGTTACTCTGGCCACGCAGGAAACGGAGATCCTCCTGCCCCTCGTGAGCGGAGCCTGCAGAAGCCGCGCACCCGCCAGCAGGGCGCACGGCCCAGGCCCCGCTCCGCTCCCCGCGAGCCCCTTGGCTGCTGAGCAAAGGGGGTTCCCTCCGACCCAGGCCTCCTGCGGCGTCAGCGTAGTCAATCTGTAGGGCCTCTGCTGTTTGGCACTGCTCCCTCGAGTGCTTTTTTAAAAACGAGCACCTTGCTGTGCTGGACAGGTCTGTCTCCCTTTTCTCCCTGGCATCAGAGCTCGCCTACGAATGCAAGGCTAAATTCAGACAAAAGTGCAAAGCAGTCTGTAATCCCGCTAATGTCAAAATCAATAGCTTTGCCATTAACATCACTGTGAATGAAGTCAGCACAGTGAAATAACTTTTACTGAAAATATATTTCCTCAATCACACCTGACTTAGTGATTCAGATTTGCTAATCGATGCATATAGCGTGCGCCCTACATCCTCTTTACACGCAACACCTCAATTTCACAGACAAGTTCTGATTACAGGAACTTATTGCCCCATATAAGAGAACAAAAAAAAAAAAAGACAAAACTCTTTGAAGAGACAGTGTAATGAGATGCTAGCAACTTATTTTCTGCTCCTTGCTTCCCTTGATTTAGCATTTATTTTCCTATTTCTTGACACAAACTCCAGCTGATACGTAAAAGATAAGTTACATATCTTTAAATAGCTATTGAAGTTAGTTTTATTATTATACCAAGTATATGTTATTTAGTACCAAAGTAAATACACTTTGGAGTGTGTTCTTATGAGTTAGATACTGACAAAGTTCTTTTTGATAAGATAAGGAACATTTTACATTGCTGGAAAGACTGTTTCTTTTAATCTTCCCATTGTAAATGCTGAACAAAAAACTACAAATATTTAAATAAAAGCTATAAAAAGTTATGGCAAATAACTGTAGATTATTTTCTTGGATATATTTGCTATGATTATTAAAAAAAAAATCTACAGTTTTAATAACTTACTAAATTACATTTTAAAAAACCCTTTCCTCAAAGGACAAATTTTGCTGGAATTTTCCTTAAATGGTGAGTGTGTGAAAGAGAGAGAGAACAAGAATAAAAACACCACAAATGCTCACCATCTTCTCTGAATTCATGAACATGAGACATTGCCATTTCTTTACAAGAACTATGGAACTTTATTCTAAATTCTCTAATACTCATAAAATTTCCCTGATTTGAGCTATGTAATATGTAAAATCCACCTCCTTCAACATGTACCATACATAAGAGGGAAGAAAAACACACATAATAAAACTGCAGCTATGTTTTTCATCTTGTTTTGTAACAGCAAAATGCATTAGCAAGAAATAATCCTGCAGTCTGTTATACCAGCTCTTTTATTTATTTTTGTTTAGGTTTTGTTAAAATCAACACCTTCTATCAGGGTAAGAATTTCTGTTTCATTTGTTTGCTCATTAAGAACAAGAAAGTGCATAATCCAGAAAGGTTTGATGTACAGATGAAGCTGTCAAGAGCAATACGAATTCTAACAGTAGTTTCTCAAATGTGATAATTACTATTTATTTTATAGGCTTAGACATGACATCCTATTATTAAAGTAACTCCCACTTCAGCTTTTATTATTAACCACACTTTTCAGTCTCCTATCGACCCCAAGCAAAACTGTATTTTTCTGCACAGCAACAACAAAAAGCTAACACTCAACATTTACTTTACCAGGAATTATTCTCAAAGCTATTTCCACATTTTAAAGGTGCCTCATTTGAAAATACTGATGGCATCCATTAGAGATTGAAATTGCCCTTTAGAATAGACTGGGTAAATTAAAGTGAAAAAAACCAGTTGGACTTTCAAAAGCATTTGGAGTTAGTCCAGCTGAGTTCCCATACAGATCAATGGGGGTTTTAACACCACTTTCAAGGACAACAGCAATCAGAAGGGAAGAGCCATGTAGCTGCTTCATGCAGAATTCTGTGCTATTACATTAAGTAATTATGGGGACCCCACAGATCTCCTAAAAACACATACCTGGCACAGCTGGGTCAACCTATGGTTTCATTCAGAAACACAGTAAATAATCTCTCTGTCAGTGCTTCATACAAGCAGACTGCAGTCTGTCATAGGTCCTTACTTGATATGTTTTGGCTGCAGATCCTCTCTCCAGACATTGATCATTGCCACCTCCTTTATTATTTATTCTTCCATGAGTATGAAGTGATGACCTGTCACAATTTTGGTTTAAGCCAGTGTTCTCCTGAATGGAGTTTACTACTGCATGTGGAAGCAATACAGATGTACCACCACCTACCAGCTGGAAATGCACGAACACCAAGCTATTTCAAAACACCAGGACTAAATGTCACTCTTTCCTATGCGATCTGTCACATTGTTGACACATCTGTCACATAGTACTATGGCAGGAGAGCAGAAGGGGAAATAAAAAATTGAACCCCCAAAATGAAAATGGTAAATTCAGAATAAATTAAAAACCAAATAGCCACAACACTAGGAAGAATCTCTTGCAGAAAAGAAGGAAGGAGAAGTGGAAGTCCCATGGATTGGGTGAAAGAGGAAGAATAATCATAAAAAGGGCCAGCAATAGTTGACAGGAGCAGAGCAGAAGAGGACATGCTGGATTGTGCCCAGTGGAAAGTGAGCAAGGAAAGAGTTCAAAATGAGCAGAAAAGTCAAAGAAAGTAGCTCAGGGACCACACTTGAGCTTTGTAAAAAGGAAGGGAGATGATATCAGAGTCTTACAGACTTTGAGATCTTTTCTGACCTGTGAAATAAGTGTTCTTCCTCAATGGTTTTGTATGTATTTATTACATGGATGGTAGATTTTTGATCATATATGCTTTTAGAAATGCAGTGCCATTGCAAAGCACACTAGCAAACATCACAACACAATAAGTTCAGCAGAAAGCATAGGATTTTAGGGGATTTTCACTGACTATCTTCAAAAAAGCACAGCTAACTGAAAACACTATTGAGATCTGCTGGAGATTCTAATGATAAAGACAGCAGATATATACACCACACAACTAACCCTAAGATTTAGACAGGCTGCTTTGCTTTCTCCTCACCAACATTTAGCTTTTTCATTAACAGGACATCAGTCTTGAGGATCCCACTACTTCCCTCCCTGCCCCCCCCCGCAACCAGTATGCACGCAGTCGCACACTCTTGCCATGCTCCTTCATGCCCACGTTTTTGATAAATGTACTAGTATTTGTATATGTTCAGATTTTCCAATAATGGTAAAGTTCCCAAGCAAAGGAGCAGTAATGACTATATGACCTGCGCACCAAGTTAAAAAAATTATGAAATATCCTGCAAAATTTTGCTAGAAAAATGTGGACACTAACATGTTCAGGTTACTGCCAGTAACAGGGGAGATGACCAGCGTCCAACCACTGATGTTTATACAACTTCTTTGTTTCCTTCTTTTTATGGATTTCTCTGCTGCACTTGTTTTGATATGCTTTTAGTCTAGTCAATTCTTCTGCTTTTTTCAGTAATTGAAAGTCATACTAGAATTTCAAAGAATGTTAATTTTTCAAATTAACACTTTTTTGAAATAACACTTTTTCATCTGAATTACTATAATTATATTCAATGCACTCTTAATTGCAGCCTATCGTCCAGATGCCTCTGCTGAAGAAATGGAAAAGCTAATATAATATACAAAGATGAAAATTACCAGTAGATCTGATATTGTTTAAGTTACTGAAGACTTCCCCCCCCCAGAGATAAAATGCAGTTTCCTCAAAACTGGCACCTGTATTCTATGATATAGAAGAAAGCAGAGATTTGTAAATCCTTAAGAAGCACCTTTGATTTTCAGGTTTTTATATTCCTTTGATCGGAGATTAGTTGCTAAAATACAGAAGAAGGATCGCTTACTGATACACAATGAACTTTAAGAATCAATGTGAAAAAAAGCCCCTAAAATACCAGATTTATTGGCCATCACAGGTGAAATAGAACTCAGTTTTAAGCATGAATAAGTAGAACACTATTCTATAATTTCACCTAAAACATTTCCTAAATGATCTTTTTTCTTTAACCAAAAGGAATATGATAAACAGGTCTCAAATGAACATTGGCATGTTCTACTATGAATTTCATTATATCATTAAATTCTGATGTTTCAGGAGAGGTGTTGCCTAGAACTTAATATTCACAAAAATCACAACGGTATAAAAATTCAGAACAGTACGTAAGACACATCTCCTATTGCATTTGTCAGATTGCATTGTCAGACACACTGGAGCCTGAAAAATAACACAGAAATGGCAAAAAGATATCACTTACAGTCTTAAGTCTCCATTTCTTACTTGATTTAATAAGTATTTAGTTTTTTAAGCAAGACACCCTAACATAAAATCACTGTAGCGAGAGATAAATAGTAGCTTTAACAGGACACAGAAGCAGGATGTAACTTCTTAAGATTCATTTTAAAGGGAATATTCAATTGACACTTAATAAGTTATCTCCTGTGCAACAGTAATCTCCAAATACGGAAGTCATTATACAACATACATAGAGCATAGCTCATGTTTAAACATATAACATATCAAAGAATTGGAGAGTCCACTGACGGATGGCTGGGTTATATTGATTTTTTCAAATTATTTCTACCTTATTTTATATGGTTATCCTATTCATTCAGTAAGGATACATGTGCATCTCAAAGGTATTTTATATATCATGTAAAGCTACATAATAAGATACATGAACATGGAGAAAGAACTAAAAATATACATAGCAGAAGAAGATTGGCTTGTTTTTCCTCAGAAGGCTTGACTTTGCAATTTTTGCTACACCATTTTTCTCACAGCAAGAAGGGAATTAGTTATATCCCTTTCTTACTTCACAACACAGCTAGGTTATGTGGCTTACTTTAGTATGGTTGGTAAAGCACTTTAATTTCTTGGATGAAAGATGCTAAAGTGCAAATAATTTCTATTTTTAAAACAATTTCAACCTCACAGTTATACTTCAAAAATATCAAAGCTCTTATAACAATCTCGTGGAATATGAAAGATTAAGATCTGGAATTTACATATGCTATCTAAAGGAAAATTTGGGGTTCTGCCTTAATTAATGCTGAGGGTGTCAGAAGCCTAAATACAAAATCCTTAACCACACTGCTGACATCATCAAGGGCAGTACTTTAGGACCCTTAACTCCATGACTTCTATCCAAGCTCTCCTGTGACACACCATACCACTTTCAATTTTCTCCTCATTTTTTTACTGGCATAAAAATAAGACAGACTAGTTTGAGGAAGACTGGAAAGGAAAAAAATCTGACAGTTCTAAAATCCAGTTCTCCAACCAAGTATGAAGAGGTGGAAGCTGAATTGTAAGTCTTTAGCTCTCCAGATCCAGCTCTAGCATGAGGAATGACATAAATTGAGAGATAGTAATAGAGGCTGCTACTACTATTTTTTTTCCGCTCCAGTCCTTCCAGATTCACTGTGAACTACTTGAACACACTAGCAGCTTCAGCTATGTTTCCGGTACATATGGACAACAGTTACTGATGATGATTCAATTTGACAAGTCTACCAGCAGAATAGCTGAGAAACAAGTGGACTCCAAAACCAAAAATCACTTTTCACTTCCACCGATATGTTTCCTTCTGCAGGTTAGAGGAAGCAGATGGTGATGGGTAACCATAGAGTAGTACAGGACTAGTATGCAAGAGTCCAAATTCATACTCACAAAAATGTTAAGGGGGGAAAAAAATAATAATTTCATCCGTCTTTGATATGAGTCTATAAAGCAGGTTAGCTACAATGTTTACATTTCACTAATTGTGTTATTTTGTCAAGTGGATCTCATCCAGTCTGAACTGAGTGATGTTGCCCCCCACATCATCATCTTGCTAGCTTGGTATCCAACTTCATATAGCATGACAAGGCAACATTTTTATGAACAAACCTACTGTCTGTGACCTGCCTTCATATGAAATTAGTTTCTTCCCAAATGCCTGTTATTCCAGTTGTTAAATTACTTTAAGTCATGCTCCAAGGCATGTATAGTATACTACAATCAAACAGGAACAACACTTTGCATATCATTAAATGCCAAATTCTTTCTGCCACTCTGGAAGCAGAACTGCAGCCAGGAATGTGTGCTTTCTATGCTCCTTTGCAATTCCAATTGCCAAGTGAACATAGGCTGGGGAAGCAGTTCTGCCAAATGTCAGTGCTGCGTTAATATTGTTATTATTCTCTGGGAGTGAAGTATATAGTGCTATTTTCTCCAAAGGCATTATTGATACTAAGGATTAGCATTACAATTTGTATAATTATTGCAGTGCCCACAGGACTTCATGTCATCAAATATTTATACAACTTGGAATAGTTGAGTGCAAATTATTTTAGATGCCTTGCTGGACCCTTTGGAAGAAAAAAGTGGTCAGATCAGGTAGTTAATTCAAAGGAAAAGCACAATACAGTATTGTCACAGGAACCTTGAGAGACATTTGGTCTTAGGATAGCCTTGAAATCTCTTCACACTACTTTTCTTAACCAAAGGCCCTCAAGCTTCTGGTTTTGTGTTTTGTGTGGATTTTTTGTTTGTTTGTTTGTTCCCACCCCCCCCCCAAGAAACTATCTAATTTTAAGCATCCAGTGTCCCTTTATCACTTCACGTGACCTGTCCCTCCAGTATCCAGTGTTTGCTTTTTCTGCTTTAGGCCTCTGTCTCACAAATACCTGCTGCAGAACACAGCACATAATGTTGAATTATCCAACTGATACTGTCTGGTATCGATGTGGCCTTCAGTGACAATATTACAGGTTTTCTCTTTTTTAATGGCAACAGCAGGACTGCTTATGAAAACACTACTGATTCATTCTAAAATATACACTGACAAATATTTCTAAATTAGGATGATATCAACGCACTTTGTTCAAAACCCTATATAATTGGAAGTCAAAGGCAAATGTCCCATTTCTTTTTACAAAAAAGTCACAAGGTAGTGCCTTTACTTTTGCCAAGGCTCCAAAACCAAGGCAGCTGTTAGAACGAAGACATACACAGGATAAAAGAAGAGTAGTATCAATGACACACTTTCCTGGGATAGCTATTCAATGAATAGGGCTTACTAGGAACTTCCTTGCTCCAGTACAGATTGCACTAAATTGAGGGGAAATGCTGAAATGTACCAACAAGAGCATGGGATCCAGTATCTGGGCCCTGCCAGCTTTCTGGCAACAGGATCAGTGTCCAATTTGTCCGGTTCAGTAATAAATTTATGAGCGATGGAAGGGTCATACAAGCTATTTAATATACACCTATTAGTACTCTGAGGATTAGCCTTGATTCACCTTTTTGCTTTTCTCTATATTTCTTAGGTTTGAAGAAACAACTGTAAAGAACCTTAACAGAAAGCATCAGGTTTCAAATCGCAATGTTTACTACTGCTTATTGGATGTCAAACTACTACAAAATGAAAGTCTTTGTTAATTAATTATCAATCTAAGCTGCCTTAACATCTAACGACATTTAATGGAGAACAGTAAAGTACATGGTATTCATCTAATAATGCCCTTTCAAAACAGTCCTTTTATTTTATTTGCCTTCTTAGATTGCAAGTGAAAAGAAGGGTAACTATAACACTGCCTCTGAGTAGCTGGTATTACTGTGTTTTTTAAAGAAGTATTTCTGAAAATTGAGTTATTGTTGAACTACAACATACTTAACACTTCCTAAGTCCTTACATATGCAAGTATAACTGTTCTATCCCAGAAGAGCTCAGAGTCATTGATCTTTCCTGCCTTTCTTTGGAAGCTTGTCCATCTCCTGTTCCCCAGCTGAGGGAGGTCAGCTGCTCTATCAGCAATAAGAAGAGTAGCGCAGAGCCAAAGATGAAACTATGCTGTTGCACTCCTTCATGGCTTAGCTTGGCTCATAAAAGGCAAGTTGACCTTACATTTTTGAAGCAATGAATGACTCTTCAGCTAAGTAAGTCTGATGTTATAACTTCTACTACATGACTGATATTTATAAAGACAAAACCTCTGGAAATACTAATAATTACAATCTTTTTTCCTCACACTGGAAAGCAAGATGACTATCACAGAATACAGTCATCGATCAGAAACAGACAAAAACTTAAGATCGCTTAAAATAGCATGAGCCCTTTCACATTTTACACAAATATCACTGCTTACTCTGTTATCTCCGATTAGACCATGGCTAAAAGTAGCCTCCCAATACTAGGATGAATATCAGCAAGTTGGACCTTTTGGCAGAGAGAGCAAGCAAGACATTCAGAAACCAGTGATAAGTTGTTACTGCTATAGAGTGCATGTTGTTAAAGCATGAGGGAGTAGGTGGTACATGATCTCTCTTCTGCCAAGTGGGTTCCTACTCAAAACAGATCAGGACTTTGAATATTTCCTTGGAAAATAATGGGACCTGAAAGTCACTTTGGAAGCAGCATAGCTAATAAATTTTCCAACTCCAGTGAGTTCAAATCAAGTTAACTGAGGCAGAGAACCTGGCCCACAATTTCACCACACTCAAATATTGTCAGAAAATTCAGGTGTTTTAGGTAAACATCTGAACTTACTACCCCAAGGCATCTTATAGATACCCTTCAACTAAGTTACATTAGTAAGAGCAACTGCTAAATAAGGAGAGGATCACTAATTTCTAGCTCAGTTCTCCTTTTAGCTTGTCTTAACCAAAGTTGTATCACAGTAATTGAGAATGACTTTACTATCATTAACACTAAACTTCATGGAGAAAGCAGTCTGCAGGGACATGAAAATAAAATCAACTTTGCAAAATTAAAAGACTCAACAACTCTTCTTTAAGGCACTGTGATACTAATTAACAACAATTGCTTCTTGGTTGAGGATTTCTCTTGGTTGTGTAAATCAGGGCAGACACTAAGTTTTGACTTACCAGCAGACAAACCAGCCAGCTACAGCTTTTAGGGGGAAAAAGGGGGAAAAAAAAAAAAAAAGCAACACTCCAACAAACAGTAAACAATTCAATTAAATGAAAATGTATTCAACTGCACACCCTTCTCATCCAGGAGGCAAGATTTAGACAAAACACTTTGTGTCATATGACAGCAATTAGGGAAGAAAACAAAATTTCAGAATAGTCCTCTGAGTAAGCACCAGCAGTTATCATTCTAGTTTTGTATGAAGTATTTCCTCTTTGATCACGATTTTCTTATGTGTGTGGCAAGATCTCTGCCCTTTCTGTAACTGATGCTGAGCTGCATGTAGAACAAATGCAGAGAGCTTAGGAATAATCAACACTAAGGAAAATATATGGCATAGTTTCACTATCTTAACTTTTGCAGTTGTTCTTCTGGGACAGAAGAAATCTCAGTTTTACATTTTTGTATGAGAAAATGTATTTCTATTATTTGAAAGGGAAGCTCTTTTTGATTAAATTTGGAATCATGCCTTAAAATTATTTTTCCTAATTGCAAACCAAATGTGTATCCTGCTTTAGAAATAGTTGCAACATCCAGGCTCACGTGAATTTCTTGTTATACCTTCTGCCTATTACAAAAGAATAATGACTATGCGAAGAGCAGAGGAACACCTCTGCAAATACATATTACCAAACAGCAGACCTAGCAGGGAGAATGTTTAGAAACCAACCCAGACTTCAGGCTGTAAAGGAGATTCTCACTCCAGATGAACAAGAGCTATGCAATGAGGCTTAAAATTAATATTAGCTAAACCGATTTTGACAAATTAGGATCACTATAATGATAAAATCTTTGTTTAAATTACTTCCTTAAACACAAAAACAAATATGGGACTTCTCTAAAAGTAAATAGTTATGTATATTTCTAGGGTGTACCTTTTTAGTAAGTGATTGAGTGGATACAGTAGAGTTCTTCAGCTAACAGCAAAGCACTGATTCTTTGAACTATGCTATCATAAGATGCATTGCTTTCAGACTACTATGATGTCACTTTAGATGTTTAAAAACTTCTTTGTTTTTAGCTCTTAATGTAGATAAAAGCAATTAAGATATGGAAGATATGAAGACAACAATTTCTAATAGCCACTTATAGCTACATAGCTGGGTTATGTAGATTCTTTAAATTTACAGCCCACACCACTTAAATCTCACTTGGATTAAGAAGAGAAAGAGTTAGGGAAACATATTTACATAATAGTGCATTGTCAAAGAAGAGATGTTTGACCATTTTCAGTCCTTAATAACAGCACTTAATGTTAACAATAATGTTTTAGCAAAATGATTATTTCTTTGAATGATGGCAGAGTAATAGAAATGCTTAACTGGCTGAGGCAATATAATCTCTAGGAGACTGACTCAGGTTAAATTCTGATATGCTTTACTAGCTTCTTGACAATAATACTAGTTTCAATAGGACGCTGAAGCAAATGTTGAAGTGTACACAGTACAGGTCTGGACCCTGGGCTGCTACACCTTTCAGAGCAGATACCACAACCTCATCTTTTAGAGAAATACCTTTCATGTTGCTGTGGAGCACTTGAAAAGATAACTAAAGCCTAACAGACACCCACCTAAATATGAAGGCAGCCTTTAAGAGACATCAACTACAACTCTGATATGTTACTATCTGGTAGCTGGACAGAGCAAACCATATCGAATACAGGGGCCTTACGAACGCAAACCAACATTTCTATTGTATCAGTATAGAAATGGGTCCATTAAAAGAAGGGAAGTTTGTTGTCTGTTTGGGTGCCTAGTAGGTCTCCCAAAATAATGATCAGGAAGGTACTTAAAGCTGACTCCAAGAACTCTGTCCTCATTGTATCACCTCACACAGATTTGAGACAGGGGTACCTGAAGGCCACCCTTGCTCAGTCTACTTCACCTGAAATTCCCCTCTCAACTGCCCTTCTCCCTTCCAATCATAAACTCCTCAGACCCCTTCAATCCAACTTCTGGCCTACAACTGTGCATCTTCAAGCCTCCCCCAATGCCCTCTGCAAAAGAAACAGCTTTACTTCCCTTTCTCCTCCACATTGGGTAGTCTTCCCAGCTACTAAAAAAAAAAAAGAGAAAGATGGGTAAAGAGCTATAGCCTCTTCTTACTTCAGGAAATAAAAGAGCTCAGAAGAAAGATGTACAACCAGAGCAGCAGTCTCTAAAGAGTGGATTTTTCCAATTCATAACTGTGGTAAAGGCAAGAGCTGAAGTTTGAAGTAGTCGTAAGAGTAGGAAAAGAGCTGAGCTGGAAGCAGTCAACTCCAGCCACCTCAGACATCAAATCGATTTGTCCTCCCATCCTAGATTACAACTTACTTCGCTTATGCCTTGAGCCTGTTCTGCATAACTCCTAGCTTCACTACTTCTGTACCAAGCAGTATCACTTCTTGAGACTCTACTAGTTCCTAATGATGTGGAATATAATGTGTCACCACTGAATGCAGTTAAGAAATATGCAAAAGAGAAAATGCTAAACTTTGACAGAAAATCCTGTCTTCGCATACTATTAGACTAATCATGTGAAAATGTTTATTTGCTATGAAGTCACAGTTATTAAACAAATTGGTCCATTCTGCAGTGCCACAGTACTCTTACATCATGTTGCAAGATTTCTTTAAAATTGTGTTGAAAAAGATACATTCAGCTAATGAAATTAATGAGCTTTAATACTCCCTTGAAGTACAGGTTTTCAGCACAAATTTGCTTCATTATCACAGCTCTATAAGCCTTGTAATGCATAATGGTCACTGATCCCACCCAGAACACAGTGAAACATGGCAAAAGTCTAATTGTACATGCACCTACGTTTTAAAGCAAATAAGGCAGTCTCCAAGGTTATTAATATAACAGACACCTTTTATAATTACAGGGATAATGTCCAAAGATTAGCTGGAAAGTATTTTAATTAAAGTTAGTAAATTACTCTTGAAGTCATCATCACATGGAAACTCAATGAAAATTAGATGCTTAATTTTGCAACAGTACAGCAACGGTAAGTTTTCCAACATGTGTCACATACAGAACCCCATCTCACATGCTGAAACACCTGATTTGGTACATGTTTTCCTCATTTGATTAACACATACTGTAATGTAAGAAAAAGCACTAAGTTTGGTGTGCTGTACATGGACTTTATTTTTCTCCCTGCTGTTCTCAAGCAGAAAACTTTTAAAAATCTCATCCAAAACCAGTAACATTCACATAAAAATTCACTTTAATGAATTTATAAAAATATATTCACATAAAACACAGTGTTAGCACTGGGAAACACTTTATATGGACACCGTTTTAATGAATGAGTAAAGAAGCACAGGAGGACTAACTTTTCTTGAATGCACTGGTGGTACAAATACAAATCCATTACAGAAAGTCTATGTATATTTCGATAGCTCAGTTTAGTAAAGGTTTACAAGGTCTTTGCATGGCACAAAGTGACTCTGGCAAGTAGTTAATATAACTAATACGAACATATTTTTCATCTAGGCAGAGAAAGAGCTGAGTTCATTTAATCTTTTTTGTATTGAAATTAGTAATTTTTGTCTACCTTGTCAGTTTTAAATTATTCAGCGCAGTAATATGTGACATCAGACTGCATTTCTACAGTTTGCTTTCTGTGTCACTAGCATATCTATTCTATACTCTCCAAGCCATTCATAGACTGAAAAAAGTCAGTCAAAAACAAAGTTTAAGAAAACAGTTACATGGATATAGCCTTTAGAGCACTATGGTGAAATCCCTGAATGAACAGTAACAGTGTTCATGCCCATTGTTCACCAGCAGCCTGAAATGAGATTTGTAGGTGGTACCCCTCAGGAAGCAGTAAATGCTCATAGTTTTGTGCTATTAGTCAGGATAAATGACAAGAAAGGGTTTAGAGTAGTAATCACATGCATGCACAGTTGTGGTAGAGGAGTTGTGGAACTTGGAGATGAAGGTATTTTTCTTTGGCTAGAGATCCCCAAGGTAAGAAGGTAAATTCAAAAGCAAAGACACCAAAGTTGCATGGAAGACACCAGGTGCCAAGGCTGAATTGGGATGAAGAGAGGGAAAAGAGCCAAATAGTCAAGTACCTCCTATCAAGCATATACTGCTGCTGTCTACCTTGTCAGTTTTAAATTATTCAGTGCAGTAATATGTGACATCAGACTGCATTTCTACAGTTTAGAGCTTAGAAATAGAGCTCATAAAGCTCTACTCTACCCAAGTTCCACCATGTCCTACTCATATGTGTGTCGTTCCCTCTCCCTCCAGGGAAGGGTGGCCTGGTATTACAACTATTAAAGTGTCAAGTGATATACAGCCTGTTGCAAATTCTATGTATGTAACTTTCAAAAACAGCACAAGCTATTTGTGGGAACTATTTTATATTTTATTATTGCAGTAATATTCAGCACATCGGGCCACATACTGCATGTTAATCCTATTTGGTCTGGTACTAGTCAGTCTGTTATGAGCATTCGGATTCTAACCCAGACTGGCCAAGTGGGAGACTACTTTTGTCAATATTTCCCTTTTACTAACACAGTCACCATTAGGCTTGCACTAGATACGCTGCACTGAGTTACACAAAAGAGAGCCCAAACCAGAGTGATTCCTGATCTGTTGGAAAGGTCATCTGTGATGGCTTGTGTGACACATGGGTGCTGCACAGGTGTCTTCCCTTCATAGTCTCATTAAGAAGGTATCCCTTACCAGGCTGAACTCATTTGAACAATTATTATACAGTTTGTACGTGGCAGACATCTTTTGAACTCCAGTAACAGCAAGGAATATTTTTATTACTTACTCTGTTAACTTGGCATGAGTCAACAGACAAAAATTCTGTTAACTGAGCAGTAAAAGCATTCTGGTGTGTGCACTACTGGCATGTACACTATGGTGTTTTCCATATCAGGTCAATTCCTGCAACACGTTTTAAGAATAAATTGATGCACTACTTGTCACTTTACCTTTCCAAATTAAAATTACTGCTCCTGCAATGATGGCAGAGCAAAAGTTAGACTGTCAAAGCTAGTTGACAAATACAATTCATTTCAAGACACCGGAGTTTACTGTATGACTTGCACCTTCACAGCACAAATACCTCCTATTGGTATATCTCTGCTTTTGACTCAGAGATGGGCATATAGCTAAACGCAGTGTCTGCAGTGTTATTGATTTTTATACCCAATTAGAATATGTCCAACAAAATTGCTGTCTCTTCACTGGTTTTGACCAGCTCTGTTGAGACCATTTACAGCGTCTCTTTGCACTTCAAAAAAAGTGTTTAATGGGGATACAAGGAGGAATCCATCAGAAAAAAACCCATACATTACAACTGCTGCAATCAAGAAAACAGTGTTAATAGCACCAATAATGCCAAGACTGCCTTTCTAGTTTGTTTGCTACAGCAAACAAAAAACCTGAAGACTTAAAAGCGCCCCTCTCCACCAACTCAGCACTGTATATATTTTCTTTTTGTAACTATAGACTTGCTTGAAAAATTCTTACAAGCGTTTTTAACATTTTGCTACTGAGACTGCTGCCCATACCTTAGTTATACCATTCCCAATTACCCAGTAAGTTCAGAATTTCTACCAGTTTGAACTAATCTCATGTGCTCTATTTTCTTTTTCAATAGCAGGATACTAATTAGCACTTAATATTTACTTAATACATTCTATTACAGCAAAACAAATTGCGTCTTTATTAACCTGAACTGAAAAATTATGATATTGTCTATTCAATCACTCAAGTATATTCACTGCATTTCTACTGTGTTGGCTTTCTTAGGATTCTACTATATTTTCCTCACACAGGGATAATGAGTCTCCTAAATTGCTATCTGCAATGAATTTGTGAAATGGTTCAGTTTCCTTTTTCCACTCTCATTTTCTGCTTTGAATAGAGAACCCTATAGTGAGATAGGGATTGCAAAGAAAACCAATTCAGAGAACACATCACTTAGAGAGTATGGGAGAGGATAAAACCAACAGGTTCAGGGATTACAAATGCACCAACTGGTCATGTCAGTTGTAGTCACACCAAATCTTATTCTGAAATACATTTGATAAGTTTGTCAATAATGTCATTAGCTTTCATAATTTTTTTTTTTGCTTCTCTCCATGTCTAAATCTGACAGCTATGTCCTATTGATGCCCTTTGTCAGAAGCATGTCCCCCATTCTACAACAATGACCCAACTCTCCTCTATCAAGGCTCTCTTGTTTACTCCCTCCTCTCTCCCCTTTCTTTTTAAGGGGGAAAACACTACACCTCCTAGGTGCTTTTATTCTCTTCCTTCAAAGGAGGACCGTTTTCTTGAATCTTTGGCAGTTAACTCCTCAAAGTCAAAGCAAATTAATCTGGGTTTTACTTCAGAAATTCTTTAATTCCCCCCAGCCCATAAGAGTCATCTCAAGCAATACAAAGTATGGTACAGAACTCCTTTGGAGGAAAAAATTAGAAGGCTTCTAAAGCCTTCTCTTACACCCTTAGGTGATGACAAGGTCAACAAGATAGTGGGGAAAGAAACTAACTGGGTAGAACTTCTGTGCAGCGAGTAAGTGCAAAGACCTGATGTCTACTTAAAAGCCTGATACTAAATAATGTTCTGACAAAGAACATTTGCTTTGCAGCTAAATTACTGATCACATCAATAGTTATATTCATGAGAAAAATGCCTGCAAACGAGCATTTGAGCCTGAGTGTTTGGACTCTCAGACACGGCATAGAAGAGCAACAGCAGAGTAAAACATGCTACAAGTAACTGCTTTTAGGGTCATAATGTATTTTGTGGTTTCCTAGTTCTGCAAGAAACAAATTGATATAATCCCTCCCCAGAGGGTGAAGATGCCTACTTATCCTTCAAATCATCACCATACCTTCTCTTTTCTACTTAGGACAGATCTAGCCCATGCTTCATCAGTTAAGGCTGACTGCTATCAATCTCCTTTTTCTTCCCAGCTATAGATATATTCATGCACACTGACCTTTCACTTTAAAGTGTAATATTTAGCTTCTAGAACCCAAAGGATCCAAGTATTGTCCATCACACCTTTAAAAGACAAGTTACGTTTCAAAGGTCAACAACAGAGTTGCATTAATTAATACCAGAATCTGAATCTTTTAATCTTTGAGGGCATTTGATTTAAATATGTAGAAGGGTCATGCTCTAAACCTAGCTGGCTCATGAAAGTGATGATCTGCATTAGCTGACTGCAACTAATTTTGATTTGCCACTCTTACGTCAGACAGCTCAGTCACACCCTGTTTTCTATTTTTAATGTACTAATTTACTTTTTATCCCAGACCTGAACTATTATGGTTTTGAAGATGACACATGGCATACTAAATAATTGCACCAGCTGCACTGTACACTAAGAATTCAAGGCTCCAACACAGATGCATTTCCTTAGTATGATTCAACATTATGTGGGAAGGTTAAAATACTATTCACATAGCATGTGCTATGTGTTTTCTTTCAATTTGTTTCTCACATACTTTTCTAACAGCAAGAAGAAACAAGGTTTAAAAAAATTTAGCAAACATATACCATTTATAAAATTGGTCATAAATTTTTTGAGCCACTAGAGACTCAATAATACTCTGAAGGTTTCTGACCCTTTGTTTGCTTGAGAGCCATATATCACCATCAATATTGTTATCCCCTAAAATATACTGTCCCATTATCTTTATCACGAAGCAAGAAGAAACCTCCTACCTCTCTCTCCTTCAGCAACAGGTGAGTTCTTAAATAATTTCTTTAAGAATGCTGTTTCTGTACTTGTAGGCCTTATTGACTACTTTTCCCCTCTAGTTAATGACAGCTCTTTAGATGTCACTAAATATATACCACAAAGAATTATCTTTATTCACATAATCAAATAGACTTAAATACAAAATCATTTGTGATAAAAGGCAAAAATGACTGATCTCTAATAATCTTTCTCACACTTTTTTTAAAGACAGTTACCAATAAAAACTTGCTTAGTGATGTTTAGTAATATAGCCTATTCTCTCAACCAATACAAATATTGTTTAACAAAAGTTTCTGGGGTTGTTTCTTTTTGTCTTGTGTAATTTTTTTTTAAATGACATTTTCCTACAGTTTTACTATTAAAATACAATGCACAAAATACAATGGAATATCCCAATATCAGTAAATATTTTTTTGCCAGTAGCATTTTTGATGCAGAAGATTCAGGTAATGAAACTCCATGTTTTTTTGTTTTTTTTTTTCCCCCAGAAAGAGATTAAATCAAACACAATAAAATCTCTGAAGATATGGAGACTGAGATGTACTATTTGCAAATGTGCAAAAGAGAATCAATTTAATGAAGCTTCTATGAATTTTCCCAATACTAATCAATTTTACCATCCTTAAATATTACTTTTGGAGGATAAAATCCAATAGTAAAAAATGATAAAACCCAATTAAGTGCAATTTTGAGAACGCCAGGATCTCATCCATGGAGAGGCTCATCATGGAAGCACTCACTGCAGTATGATTTTGGTGCAAGATACCTAAGCTTCATCTACATAATCTTTTAAGCTTCTAGACCTTTCCCCACCCCTATACAATATATAATGAGTAATTCTGAGCTTTAAAACTCAAACTGTGACTACGCTTCCCTTTTGAGCCATCATATGTATAGGCAGACAGAGTTTCCTGGGGATCCAATTCCCTCCATCATATAAACACTTCTATAAACTTATATAGTTCTTTTACTGTAATGGAGTTAAGCAGTATCAGGTAGGGAGGAAGAAGAATGAGGAACTGACTGACTTCGGACAATATCAAAGTACTTTTGATGTAGATACATTCAAGCAACTCCTCCTCCCCTACCTTCCCCATTTGCCTCCCAGAAAAAGACATTGTTAAAGGACAACTGTTCTGAGAATACACTAGGAAACATCCCTACATACAATTATTAATTCACTGATGGTTTTCTGCTTTTTAGACCTAACAAGAATTCATTCATAGAGTCGCTTCGATTTAAAATACTGCATTAAAAAATAAGGTTATTTAAAACACTAAGTTTCAATAAAATTTAGTTAAAGTAAAATGACTAAAATTTATCTCATCTTACTTTTTTAAAGGAGGAGCAGAAGTGCATTGGATATTTGATTACATTTTTTAGTAGCAGGGTGATTTCCCTCCCCCCCAAAAAGAAGAATTAAGAAATCTGTACAGTCTGAGTCAGCATTCTGGATCATTAAAAGAATTCAACACATCAGACCATGCTTCTTATTCCATATTACTTTTTACTTGCTTGATATAAAGTGTTCTGCTAGAAATTTTTTTTCCCCAGATTCATCATCATTTGGCTGTTTGCCTTGTTTTTGCTTGTGCTTTTGCTGAGGTAAAGAATCAATATCTGTATAAGTCAATTTATAATTAAACAAGCTGATCCTATACAGACATTTTCCTCTTTTTAATATTTATATACATACACACAAAAAAGTGTAATTATCCACTATAAACCATGTTGGAAGCTTTCTGAAGTAAATGGAAAGACTTCCTATTTCCTTCAACTTTTGAATTAGGTCCTAGAAGCAAACATCACTAGAGATCTTATTCAGCCAAATGGAAGAAAAGAGATCAATGTTCTTTTCTTCCTTTGTTGGTCCTGCCCAGACTGCAACAGAAAGAAAAATCAAATGCTAAAGAAGCAGATGTTCTGATTTATTCAATGAGTGCTGTGGAAAATTATCTGTACAAAATTTTAGTTTAAGAGTTAGTTAAGACTAAAGATAAAGAAAGAATATAGTTTTACAGCAGATTTTAAGAGTCTGAGAGATGTAAAGTATTAGAATTTAGGACGTGGCCTCTGATAAAAGGCAAAAGACAGAGTGCAGAGGAAGCAAAACAAGACTGCCAAATCCAGTTAAAAAAAACGTTCCCCTCTCAAGTTTCCTTTCCTCTCATCTTAATACCACACAATGAATTGGTTCAGAATTTGGGGTGCAATAAGATGGAATACTATATGAGTATGCAAGACCATTACTGAGTTGATGTACTTTAAGGGGTGTCTCTGCAAGTGTATTGCTTGAAGAATAATTGCATTTTTGAATTATAGACCACCAGGTCCTTCTGTGGTATGAAACACAGGCATAGAGTTACAAATACTCATGTAGAACATTATCAAGCTGGGCAATCAGACTGAGGAAGACCCAGCAGAGCAACACAAAGTGCAAGTGTTACAGTTATCTTCAAGATTACTATGTGCTGTAAGCATTGCAGCCATACCACTTTCTGAAAAAAGTATGAAAGAGCAGTAACAGCCAAATGAACCGCAGTTTCACTGAAAGATATTGGTGTCGGTAATCTCATTACCCGTTGATACTGTAGAAGCCCACAAAAAGGACTTCCATCAGCATATTCTCCTCAGACTGTCCAAGAGGCTCAAAGGTAGAAAAAATATTTCCAAACCACGTGTCAAGAAAGTGAGCAGTGCCATACAAAAAAAAAAAAAAAAGAAGCTACCATATTCTCCTTTTCTTCTTGCAGTGGCTGCTATCACACTGAACTCAGTAGCTAGATCCTTACCTCAGCTCTGTTCTCTGCTACAGGGGATTTAAACCCACCTGCTTCGGTCTTACTCTCAGGCTACAAGCTGCCCTCAGGCTGTGGAGAGTGAAACCCTGAGAACAAACATCTAAAATTCCACCTCTACACGAAAGGTTTAAGGTCAGAATTTGAGCTACCTATGCAGCTTTGGTGACTATAAGGATTAAACAACAAGTGATTCTTCAGCATTACAAGTTTTGACTTGGGTGAAAACACAGTTTCTGGTTAAGGATGCTGCATCATGTTTCTGCAGAAAAACCCAATGGCAGGGTGCAGCTCTCTGTGGCTTTCTGCAAAGGTGCTCAAGTCAGGGTCTACTATCTAGTCTTTAAAGCTCTTTTTATCAAATTTTCTCCTTAAGACGTACTGTGCAATGGAAAGGAAATAGTTTTGTGTCAATTTACACAGGATTCAATAAAAGCATATCAAAAAGTTGTTTCCTATTAAAATCTACACAAATCTTCCATTATCGTGAGTATTATTAACTGGAGATATATATGCCAGATCTTCTTTTAATTACAGGCATATAACTTACACAAAAAGAAGTCATATCTTCCAAGTAATTACAGGCAGCTCTAAAGTATATTATTGTATTATTAAATTAAAAAATCCACTAGTAGAAAGATCAGAAATTAAATATAGAATCTTCCAACATTCAAAGAAATAGTAGGCATAGACAGAAGTAAAATAAGCTAAATTATTCAGATTTAAAATAGTTTTCATGCAGAAAAGAATTATATGCAGTGGTGTTTTGCCACACTTTTCTAAATCAGATGTAGCTACCAGCAAATTATTCAGCTCATTAAAATGAGCAAGGAAGTAAACCCAGCTTATCCTGAAAAGCAGCCAAACAACATTTTTCCCCAGTGAAATAATTTCCAGAAAGATCCCCCAAGCCTAGTAAGATGAGGAAAATCACAACAGCACCATACAGTCAGAGCATAGTCCATCAAGCAATATTGTCTAACCTCAGTTCTTTAGAACTTGCACATATATGTTTGATTTATGCCCTCGTTTTCAAGATAAGAATTCAGAATCCCTGATACCATCCAGTAGTAGCAATACAAAGTCTTGAAGAAAGAGGCACAGGCTCTACTCCAGGTGGATTAAACAGGTCTCTCAAGTCCTCATTGTTAAGATACCAACAATCCAACTCTGAATATTTTAACCACATCTTTGTTCAACCCTCAGAAGACAAATCTGGCTGTGCAATGACCACAGAGGATTTACGACTCCCTGAAGTCATGCTTCTTCATTTGCTTTAGCCTAAACTGCCCCATAAATTGTACTATCCAATCATAAACCAGTTCAGCTTTCACTCTAAGTCAGCAAGACTCATCCTGAATTAATGATGAGCCTTAATAAGATGGAAAATAGTACAGATTAAAAAGGATCATAATACATAAAACTACATTTTGAGGTTGAGCTGGATGTAGACTTTAAGCTAGCTGTTACATATTTTACAGTAGATTCAGAGCAGGATATCCAGGAAGCATTTTCAAAGCTAGGTCTAAGAGCCTTTGCTATATGACCATGGAAAGGCAAACAAGTCAGGTAAAATAAGTGCATGTACTAGACATATCTAACATGTACATCTATTTTTATGCCTAAAACAAATGTTTAATGTCCAAAATATTGAAATGTTGTATTTTTTCCACTAATAGTTTCCAGTAATGTACAGAACCAGAACTGCCAAAACATTGCAAGAAGGGTTATTTTAATCAGATTTCCATTTTGGTTTTGTAAGCTCAAGAGGCTTAGAAATTTGTGATAAGCTCTGAACTTCTGGATGCTGACCTAAGCTGAACTTAAAGCAACCCTTTTGAAATCTTCCCTGCTATACTTGCATTCCAGTACGATCACAAATTGGCTACTCCTTCAGAGGCTAAGCCAAAGTACAGCTACAAATGTCAAGTGCCTGAAGGTTCTGCAGCTTGCATGTATGCCTCTTAACTTGGTATTTTTATAAATGCCTGCCACTAGTGAGCTTTGTCATGATACTGTAATTGTTGCCTTTTTGTTAGATTTGTTTTCTTGTTAACATAGATAGAACTCCTATAAAATAAAGCAGAATATTTTCTCTCCCTACATGTCGACAGCAGACATATGAATGCATTTTTGTCTATTTTTTCCCCCATCACGTTTACAGAGTGGAAGAAAAACCTCCAAACTAAAATGCCCAAGAGGTTACTCAGTCTTAAACTACATGGGAACTTTGCAAATTTAAACAAGTGTCAACTACATTCATGGCAAGATTAAAAACAATGTTTTATTAGTAACCTTAGCAAGTACTCTGCAAATATAAAGGCTGTTAAATTTTATAAGGCAGTAGCACCCTAGGAAGTGCTTGAAATGTCTGTCCACCCTCACAATGACTAGTTACCTTTGGCCACACCTGAGTAGGAAAATACTGTATTAGTTGGACTACATAAGACAGAGTGGGCTGGTTTCAAACTCTTACTGAACAGATGGTTTTATTCTGGCTAATTCAAAGTGTCATCAGAGTGGATTAAAGAGAGAAGGAAAGAGAAAGAGCAAGGGAGAGAAGGTAAATTAATTCCTCCATACCAGAAAGCCACCTTTCAGTCAGCTTTTCCCTGGGTGTTTGTATCTGCAAGCCTACTGAGGATTCCAGCAGAAGAAAGTCTATTAATTTTCCATGTACTTGTTGACGAAAAAGCTATCAGGATTATGGGTTGAATATTTCTAGAGTAG
>NW_010548170.1:25579-26353 GCF_000687285.1 Phaethon lepturus
CTCCGTGAACTAAAATATACCTCTTTTCATTAATCTTTTATTGTAAATGAGCAAAGTAATTGAACCAGTACCACACTGTCAGAATAAATGCAATGCCAGTGGGATATGCATGAGAGCGCACATACTGATTGAGTATTAAATATCTAACGGCAATAATTTATGGTTCATTACCTCTTTTTGGAGTTCCTTAGTTGCAGCGTGCTTGAATTTTAAGTAGACAGACTTTCAGCATAAATGTCTTTCAAATGCTGAACATAGCAAATGCACAAACCCCTCAGCAGTCTACTTAATTTTAAAGAGTTTTGTACTTAGTTGAGCCAGCCTTTGTACCACCAGAAACATGCAAGCTATTTGCAACTTGGATTAATACAATTAAAGATGCAGTGACAAATACTTCAAGGGTGATATGCAAAATGAAAATTAAGAGGTTACGAACAGAACACTATATAAGCACATCTCATGTAAAAATGGTCAAATACCTTGTTATATGTTTTCATATAAGGAGACTTCAAAAAGGCTAAATTCTAGAAATGGCAGCAAAGCATGGCTACTTAAATGACTATGTCACATGGTATAATTTAGTTCACTGTAGATAGCTAGGGTCTGGCGGCCGGAAGATATCGCCCTGTACGGAAAGTTAGGGCCCCTCTCCTGAAAGCCAATAGCGTTTAGTTTATGATGCAAGCAGATGGAAGTGAGGTTATAAACCTAAGCTATATAATGCAGTGTCACACACCAATAAACATGGAATCACAGAATCACTAAGGTTGGAAA
>NW_010548171.1:0-15888 GCF_000687285.1 Phaethon lepturus
AATTTTTCACCATGAGGGTGGTGAACCACTGTCCGAGGTTGCCCAGAGAGGTGGCAGATGCCCCATCCCTGGAAATATTCAAGGTCAGGTTGGACGGGGCTCTGAGCAACCTGATCTAGTTGAAGATGTCCCTGCTCATTGCAGGGAGGGTGGACTAAGTGACCTTTAAAGGTCCCTTCCAACCCAGAGATTCTATGATTCTATGATTCTCTGATCTTCTCCTTCCACAGTGCCTGCTTTTCCTAAAGCCATCGACTGGATGGACTCACATCCCTTATCTAGTTGCTAATAAAAGGGTCCTGATGAAATAATTCATTACAAATGTGGTTTTCCCTCTCCCGCTCTCCACTACCACTATATGGTGGCACCTCATTCGCATGGGCTTTTTCTCATTTGCTGGCACCCATTTCAGGGAACACCCGGGGCATGGTGCAGCCTACGTGCTCATCCCCCAGCAGTGGCTGCAGGGAGCTGGAGGAATCAGATCCTGAATCCTCTTGAGCAAAGACAGAAATACCCATTTCACACTCTTATTTAAACATTAAATCACCAAATGACTCCTCTCCCAGTTCCTTCCTCTCTTTGGGTGATTTTCAGACAGAGGAGATGCAAAGCTGTAAACAACTTTTTTTTCCAGCATAGGCTCACTCCATAAATGGTTATTCTGGCTGCGCTGTGGCAGGTTTTATTGTGTGATTCGGCTGTCAACGTGCTAGTACGTTGCCCTAGACCTTCCACATTCCTTAGGCAGAATTTACATATCCAGGAAAAAAAAAACCCACAGTCTGAAGAAGCACTTTCTGTTCTAGAAATTTTGACCCAGTGTCGTGCCTTAATTTGCAAGGTCACTACTTGAACCTTGCAGCCTTGGTTAGCTGTTGCTCCAGCATCTCCTAAGCCATTTGCTCGACCCTGAAGACCTATGTCGTTTGCTTCTCCCACATCTGTGGTCCCAGCTGACGAAAGCAGAGGAGGTCTTGTCCCTTGCTGGGACAGGCTACAGTCTGAGCACAGGCAGAGCAGCTTTGCATCTCCCTCCACTGGCAGTGGCTCAAAAGCAGAGATGAACGAAGGGATGCTGGTGCATGGGGATCTCACGGTGAGCTGGTCCAGGTCTCTGTTCTACTTCATGTCTGCAAGTTTTTCCAGCTATCGCAGCTGCTGAGGGCTCCTCTACTCACCCACGGCACAAAACACAGATGTAATTTATTTCAGCAGAGCTATTCCCCATTCTGCATCTTATCCTGGTATTTGAGCACCTTTGCACTCGGGGAAGCATGTCCATGCTTGGAAAGATGAATGCTTTTCATTGCACTGATGTGGTGAAGGCAGCGTGGTTCCTCATGTAGACAAGCCCAGATCTGCCCTTCTCAGGCTGGGCAAGGTTAGACCTTCCCTGGGTGTCACTGGGAAGTCTCAGCTGCAAAAGAGCTATTTATACCTACCTTATCTCAGCAAAAGATGGAGTCTGGATGGGAGGAGGACCATCACAAAATAACTAAAAGTAGAACTTCTTGAAACAGTGATAAAGAGAATTTTTCTCTCACCATTTGCCAGTGCAGGAAAAAATGCACTGAGGCTGATTAGAAGCCTCTACTCTACCTCTCTACTCTTCTCCTTGGTTTCCCTTTTGGGCAAACCTTCTGAAAGAGTGACCTCTTCACGCTTTTTCTTGTGCCTGCTGGTTTTAGTAGCTGTCTAGCTTTGGGGACAAGAGCCCACAGGTTATCCCGTGGCCACACGCTCCAGCAGGTCTCAGGACCTTGCACCTTGGGCCACACTGACTGGGCACTGGCTCCATCTGAGAAGACTGATAGAAAGATTGCTTTCCCCAGTAGCCTGCAGCTACTGGTGTGGGAAGCATCTCATTCTCCAGCTGATGATCCTTGTTAGGGTATTTTTTTTAGCAATGCCAATTGCAAGTTTCTTGCTTTTGCTTCCTCTTCCCCAATTTCCAAGAGGAAGGGAAAAGCAGGGAAAGTGCCAGGGAGACCCTTAAAAATGTCCAGATCTGGAAATCACAGACGTGTGCCCATAGGGTTGTGACTGATGCTGGGAGTGGGTACGTGAGTGTGTTTTGGAGCAGGCGGAAAAGACCTGAGGGGACTTATGGGGGTTTAGTGCGGGATATATTTGTCATCATTAAAATAATAAAGCTGCACCCCCTTTCTTGAAGAGCATCTCACAGTCTGGAGTGGTTGCTCAAACCCTGGATGCTGCCATAAAATTTCTGGCTTGTTGAGTTGGAAGTCTCCCATGGTGTTCCCAACCAGCCCCTGCTCTGGGACTTGCCTCCAGTTCTCTCCAGCCTGGACATGGACCTGTCTGTGCCCGAGCCGGGGTGACATGCATCCTCCTCCATCACCGTGGACCCAGCCAAGGGGATCAGTGCCTGTGCAGGCAAAAGATGAATTCCCAGACAAAGCCTGACATTATATCTCACGAGGAGGTGGTTTTGATTGATCCATGATTTAATCATAACTCTAGGATGGGAGCAGATCTAATAAGTGACAGCTTATAGCCTCTTATTGTTGCTTCCTTACACACCTTGGGCAACTATCTTTCCTGACGGTTTATTTTCATATTTATCCACAGGTACGCCGGCACGGGACTGATCTCACTGTAGCATCTCGGTCAGTTTTTGGTATGGCAGGTACCACCCCAAAAACCTGGGACACGGGTAAGCTGTGCTATGTGGGATCCCTGACCCCAGACCCTCCAGCTCACTGATGGGGTGATGCCCCCCATGTACCTGCCCTCTGCACCGGCATGGAGGGGGAGCCCCTCCTCATGTCCCCGCGCTGGTGTAACAAGGAAAAGTCAGCACAAAATGAGAGCTCAGAGCTGGATAAAAACCTCAAGCCTTCATCAGCTAGAGCCAGAGTTGAGCTTCCTTAGGTATGAAGCAGAAAAAAGGCAAATACACTGTTGGAAAGAAGCTAGGAAAAGAGAAAGGCATCACATTAGGTGGATGACTGTTTCTACTTCATTAAAATATTTCTAACTCCATGAAATTATGTAGAAGACTTTGTTAAACTCAAATATAAGAAACTATTCTTCAAAATGTTGTTGGTTAGTAAACCCATTTAACATGTGAAAATAAACACTTTTTCTCCGGAGGCATGGCAATTTTACCTGCACATTCCATATTTTCAGTGAATTTTTTTTTTCCCAAAAGATGTGTGAGTGCATGTGTGCACAGTTATAACTCTGCAGGTGTTAATGGATGTCACAGGGAGGAGAAGAGTGCATAAAATTGCAGGTGTCATTAAGATAGCGATGGATCCAAGGCAGCAGAAAGAGCAGCCAAATGCCTATAGGTATTAAAACCAGTTGCAGACAAGGACCTAATAAAGGCATTAGGCTACCTGGCCGGAGCAGAGATAAATCAGGCGGATTAACAAGAGCTTTTTGTGATTACAAAAGCAGAGCAGGGGCTGGAGGGGACTTGCCTGTGGGCATGGGGCTGAGCAGCCCCAGAGGGGAGCAGCGCGATGGAGCTCCTTGCAGTGCTCCCTTGTGCTCAGAGGGGAAAGAAGGAAAATGCCCGTTTTCTGGTTTGAAGAATATATCCAATTTACATGGGCTGCTCACCTGCCTGGAAAGTCTCAGCTGCGAAGGCAGGGGAGGAATAAATAACCCCGACCACAGCGCTGGCCTGCAGCCAGCGGCTCACCGCAGCCTGCCAAGCCCCAAACCAGTTCAAAGAGCCGCCGACTGCATAGACAACCCTGTCCACCTGCTGGCTGCTTCCTCCTCCTCTTCCTCCTCCTCCTCCTCTCTGCCATTAAAGGAGCTGCTGCCCTCCATCTCCACTGCTCCTGTTCAGCAAGATTTGACCAACATCAGCTAAATGTAAAAGAAAAAAAAAGAATTCCAGTGTTTGGCTGGAAAAGGAGCACTTATCCACTGGGAATGGGACAATCTGTGGCTTTCCAGTGCACGATAAAGCTCTTGGGGGCTTTGAATGAGCCCAGGATGGAGGACTCGGAAATGGCACGACTGCGGATGCAGTTTGTTTTGCAGTGCTCCACTCATGTGCCTTTTACTGTTTTGCTCCACAAAACTGCCCTCCAGGTAACTAGGTAACTAATGCATCAGAGTTTATAAACTGCTGTGTTTAAAACATTCCAAAATTAGCTTTTCTGCAGTCCAGATGGTGGATTGTGAATGCTTAATGACATGGTATAAAGATTTTATTGGCACTCGTGAGGGATGATCTGAACAGCTTACTTGCTCCTCTTCCCTCCGTGAGTAATGCATCTCCTGAAGCCTGTGCCAGGAAAACTTTGCATCCCACCACCTCATGTTTTGTGCATGTGTGTGTGTACATACAATTAATAAATGACAGTAGATAATATTGAAAGAAAATCTCAGCAAGCCACACTATTGATGCTATCTGGAATATTGAGTTAACTCTCTGTTTCCCTCCCTTGTGCTGACTTCTGCTCATTGTTTTCATTTCCTGCCAGTCCAGGTCCTCCGCTGGGGTAAAGCAGTGGTGTGGTGGTCATGTTGTGGGTCTGGTCCTTGTTGGACTTCTTGTTTCCCAAGGGACTCCAGTGCTTTGAGAGGCATCTGGCCTCAGGATCCCCAGACAGAAGCCTGGAGACTGCAGAGCCCTAGGGCGAGCTGCCAGGCTCGGAGCAGAAACCCTGGCTTCAACCAGAGCTCAAGCTCCACCAGGTCCTACTACCTTCTTGCAAAGCTTCTTCCCATCAACCAGAATAATCAAACCTCCACCCAACAAAACAGCTGCTTTCAGGGACCAATGAAATGCTCTCATGGCATCAAGGTGAATATTCACATCTCTCTTTTTTAACATTAATATAACCCATCTTTCCTCATTTTATTTTTCAGATAAAATCACAGATGGCCAAGGCAGGGCACAGCAGTACTGGGGAGAGAGTGGTGTTGGCCAGCATGTGCTCAGAGCAGGGTGGCGGAAGGTTTGGCTCTGTGCTGGCCAGCAGCTGGCACAGCAGAGACCTGGACTTCTCTGGTTCTCTGAATGCCTCCGTAAGAGACCCGTTGATGAACAGTGAGGCATGCCTGTTTGTGAAATGGTTTGTAACACCGCTGCAAGAAATACCTCTGGGATAGACATGAGGACCCTGAAGCATAAAATAGCCAACTGTCTCTTCACTGTGCCCATTGTCATCAAGGTTGGGACAACGTGGGTGGAGTATCTTCTTGATGCTTTGCATCTTCTTGAAGGAGAAAGAAGAGAGCGGCAAGCAGCCCGGCGCAGAACAACGCGGCAGAGTGCAGCTTCTTAGAAGTGCGGGTTGTGCTTGGGAACTAGAAGCAAGCAAATGCAAGGGTAAAGCCGGGAATGTTCGATGTTGGCCTTTTCCAGCAGGCAAGGAGCCTGGTTTTCCATCTCTGGTGGAGGGAGAAGCTCAGAGTTGAGCTGCACGGCACCCACAAGGGCTTTGGGGCCAATCTGATTTCCCTCCTGCCTGCTGCAGCAGCAGCACCGGGGATGCGAAGCAAAGGTACGTGGTTGTGTCTACAGCAACGTAATGGGAGATGCGATTCCCCACAGCTGGTGCCACCATGATGGACCACACAGAGCCTGATGGGTGGAGATTTATGTCGCTGTCCACAGAGGGAGCATTACTAGTTATGCGATGCCCACAAATTCTTAGCTATTGCCTTATGTTTATTGTGGGTTTTTTTTTCAATATGTCGCATAATACTGACATTTGTTGATAGATGAAATAAAACTCTATTTGATCAAACAGCTTGTCAAGGTCATACATAAAACACGTACTTGGCCAGATTTAATCTGGAGGGGAGAAAACAAAGAGCCCTGCACTGCTCAGCCTCCCTGGCCCTCGGGGTTTCCATATGATGTGGAGAAGATGCCTCCACAAAGTTTCTAGTCCTGCTCCGTCAGAAATGTGGATTTTTCATGGTGATCCGCCAAGGCCAGGGGTGGGCAGCTGAGGTCGCAGCGCGGGACCCTTCGTGCCACAGGGGCTGTTTGTCCCTTCCCTGTGCACGAGGACACGGTGGGAGGCTCGGGGAGCCACATCGGAATGTACAGCTTTCAGCTTCCACGTTTTCCACGGTATCCATGGAAACAAGGATGACTTTCCCATCCTTTTCTGGGCACGGCATTCACTGCAATACAGTCTCTTCTACTAAAATTTTGAAAAATAGCTCCACAGGGCGACTGGTTTTTATCCAAAAAGCCTGTGGTGCAGTTGACCGGAGGGAGCGAGCCCCTTTTAACCCTCCCACACAACATGGGATTTCTCAGCGGGGCTGAGGATCCCGCTTTCCAGCTGGATTTCATGGGAGAGGAGGGCAGTGAGTACCCCACGCTGCCCCCAAACCCCTTCCCAAAGCACCCGGGGGTGGAGGGAGGTGGTGGTGGTGAAGTGGGCAGGGGCAGGGCAAGGTCGTGGGGCAAGGAGGTTCTGGGGGAAAGCAACCAGATGCAATACTCACCTGGCTTCAGGAGCAGGGTTGGTTTGGGGCTGTTGGTGCTAAAGACATCACGTCTGGTGAGTGTCATAAACATGTGATGCCAGGGCTCTGACAGGGAAATCTCCTCCTGCCTAGAGATGAAAAATTCCTGGAAGTTTTGAAGGCCTAGGGGAAAACCTATTTTTTTTCCAAAAAAAATCACAATTGGGAAAAAGTAGATAATTTCAGAAGTTATACAGCTTACCAGAATGATCCTTTTTTAATTCTTTAAGGGTAAAAACCATTTTATTCAGCTAGCAGAGCGAAGGACCTGATGGATACATTCACGAAGCAGAGTACCAATCCTTTACTTTCAAACAATGAGAGAGGTCGTCACTACGCGCTGAAGTACTTAAGCGTGTTTCGCCCACTAATATATTTCTAACTCGAGGAAAAACAAAACATTGAAAATAAAAAGCAGCCATCTAACTGTCTTTTAAACAGGAAAGAAGGCTGTATCCTATGGCTCAGCAATGGGATATCAGCAGTCGCCTAAGAGAATAAAGCAGAGGCTTGAAAAATGAACATTTGTTCTCTCTCTCTATATTCTCTGCAATGTAGCTAACACACCACCACAGACAAGACCAGCGTTAAATTAAACTGACAGTATTGCAGCCTAGAGTCTGTAAGCATTTTAATTGCTTAATGCCATTCATTTTTGAAAGAAGAGACCTTCATTTGAAATATTTTAGTTATAGAAAGCATTTTGAAGAGCTGAATGTAGCAGAAGTAATATCATGTTAAACATCTCTCTAACCTTGCTTCACTGTTCACTATGAGCAAAATTAATTTACAAAATCGATTCTTCTACATTTCTTCTCCACGTATCCAGTTTTCCATATCAAGGAAAAAAAAAAATTAAACTAGTTTTTCTTTTCTTCCAAGTCCTGCATTTTTTCCAAAGCCTTCCTGTTTGCTCCTGCATTTGTGTGTCTGTGCTGGATTTTTCTGGTGATTAAGGGATGGGCAGCTTGTAACCAGACATACCATAGCCCAGATTTTCAAAGCCATCAAACATTTTTCTCCTATTAATAAGAAAAGGAATTTATGCACCCAAACAACTTGGAGAGATTCGTCCCCATTGCAATTCCGTGCCTGTGTACCATTGCTGATTGAAGGAGAAGGACTTACTTTGGCTCGTTCGCTTTCCTAATGATTTGTTGTTCTGGCTTCCTACGGAAATCTGACAGTCCCTGTCCTGCCTGCAGCTCCTCGCCCTCCAGCCACCGGACGTAGTGGCCCCTTTCTCCAGCACTCAGCGTCTGGGAGGTCCTACCAAAACCAGCTGGGATCTGGTGAGCGTCTGGAATGCAGGGTGGGCAAGGGATGTTTCTGGTGGTGGGGTGTCTGTGGGAACTGGGGCTCAGTGGCCCCGACCTCACCCCGTGGTGGCATCAGCATTGAGAGAGGAAGGTGGAACGGAGAGGCCAGCAGGTTCCATGACCCCAAGGCAGGATGCGACCTGCTGGCTCTGGGTGCCTGAGCCTCTGCCACCCCTTCTGCAGCAACCGATGTCAGCAGCCACCGCAAGTGGTTTATACTGCAATCTCATCTGGCAGGAATCTACTTTTCTGTCAAGTATCACGTCCATCAGCCATGCAAAAATAAGGAGGCATAAAAAAAGGTCATGAGCTCAGGCTCTGTGAAACCACTTCTGAGGGCAGGTTTCTAGGTGGGACTTCCCTCTCTGAGGCACTGCTTAATTAAACTTTAACCCCTCTGCCCCCAAACCATACTGTCCAAAAACCAAAGGCACACTGCCTTGGTGTGAACTCCCCTGCTATGTATGACCTTGCTTTGCAAACACAGCCCGGCACGGCTGGGATTCCCCCCAACTCACTGAGGTCTCGGCTCTTCCTGGCCCCTCAGCCACAGGCGAGGAGGGACATGGGGGAAGAGGTTCACCATTGCTGATACTCTTTGTTGGCAGGGCCATCCTTGGTACCTGACATTACACCGCGAACCCAGCTGTAAAGTTTTACCCCACCCTGAAGATTGTTGTGGGTCATTTTTGGTAGACCTGGTGGCTGAGAACAACAAAGCAAAGCAAGGAATGGGAGACAACACCAAAACCACCTAAATCCCCACTTCTCTCCAAAACAGACCATCTTCTGCAGGCTTTCTTCTGCACAAAACTCCTTTCATTGTATCTGACGTGGGATTCAGCAGCCAGACAGCAGTACAAAGAGGCTAGACATGATGTTTGTTTGATGGTTGCGCAGAGCCCATGGAAATGTGCTGGAGGATTTTTTTTCCCCCATTCAAAGCTTTACCTGCTGGTGAGTCACTGGAGGGCTGGCTGAAGGAGCATATTGTGCATAATTATTTGGAAAAGCAATCTGGCATGCGAACTCCTGTCCCAAAGCATGCGATTTGTAATATACAGAAGGACAGAATGCAACACAATGCTTTAGAGGATCCCTTGCCTCATTTAATTCCCCCATTGCTGTTCTAATCAAGAGGAAAGGAAGATGTGGGACTCAACAAGTGCTTCCCAAGCGCAGTCCCCAGGGTTTTCCGAGCACCACAGCAGCCGTGGTGCAGTGGCTGGGAGGGGGAGGCAACTCTTGTTCTAGCAGCCACTTTGGTCCTTCCCTCTCCCCAGTCCCTGGAGCAGGATGGATGATCTCTCCCAGCCTTGGGCAGGAGATGCCCAGGTGTCAACCGCAGAGCTTTGGGATCAAAGGTGCTCTGTCTCACTCTGACAACTGAGAACATAAATGCAGAGAGCCTTTGCCTTCGTCCGCCTTCTCTCCTGAGGAGCTGCAGGAAGGCAACGTGTAAGTGGAAGACACACAGACTCACCCACATTTCATTGTGCCTCGGGCATTTCTACAGCTCCCTTGGTTTTCTCTGGCTGGGAGACTTGTCCCTGTCAGGGCAGCATGGTGGCACAGCATCCCTCAGCAAATCCTCCTTGGCCAGACACTTGCTGCTGTGGTGGTGCCGGTGCTCTGATGAGTGCTAATTCCATAGGTCATAAATGGCATTTTGATTTTGACTGGCAACAGAGAAATAAAGGCAGGCAATGACACGTAAATATAAAAATGAAATAAAAAGTTAGCCTTTTGGGTGGCCTTAGCTGATCACATCAGGCTGCCTCAACCGTTCTCTGATGCCTCTTCTGCCCAGACAGGGATACAGCTGTCTTATGGTACAGCATCTTTTGGGCTGTGAGTCCTCACACACGTTATCTCCTCCAGTGAGAATGTGGGTAAACTGTCCTGAGGGAGGCCAGAGGTGCCGTTCCCTCCCTTCCACCCGGGTAAAGTCTCTGGTTGTCTGAAAACCAAGCGCGGGACTGGTGGCAAACTGAAAACCAAGAAGGGGGAAGAGGAAAGGAAAGTGGAGGCTGCATCTCTGGTCCAGCACGGGCTGGGAAGGTGATGGCCCAGGGCACCATGAAGCTTGATGCAGTTTGTGATGATTTTGCATCTCAGGGGCTTTGCTGATGTAGCAAGAGTTAAGATGCAGGTGAAAAGGGTTGCTTTCGGGACAACCCAGTTCACTAACAAAAATGCCCATTTTATAAAATGCTGGGTGCCTTAAATGTCCTGGGAAGAGATCAGGTCAATAGGACGGTGGGTTCTCTCCCCGTCTCGCGTGGCTTGTTTGCAGAGCCCTACTTCAAGGGAGGGCAGCTCTCTCCTGGATGCGGAGGTGGGAAGGGCTGAGCACCACCATTTGCCTCGCAGAGAGAAGAATGTCACCAGCTTGGCGTTGAAAAAGAATAAAAGAAAGCAAGAGTCCGCTTGTGACAGAGGTTGGTTGCTGGTGGGTTGTGGTGGAGGATGGATGTGGAAGGACGGGGATATGCAGAAGGAGGTTTTGATGGCATTTGATGGAGAGTGCATGGGGAGCCGACACACCACCATCATTTCTCCCAGAACCCATCGCTGAAACAGGAGGAAGGGTGTTTCCTAAGCCTCCCAGAGCACTGCAATCCCAGCCCATCAGCTCCGCATTACCTGCTGCAGCGCAACACGCGGCTAAAGTGCTGCCGGACACCCCACGCATGCCTCACTGGTGAGCAAACCCTCGGAGGCTCTCGCCCAGAGCCTGGGGGGCCCAATTTGGGCAGCCCTCACCCTTGAGAGGAGCCCCATGGCACAGGGAGAATTCCTGTGCACGCAAGCCCTGCTCCAGATGGGAGGGTCCTGCACCGTGGCACATCCCCAGCAAGCAAAACCTAAGTGGGATTTGCTTCCCTCATCGCCACGCAGAGAGTTTCCATTGCTTGTTAAGGCAGGTTCTTTAACCATACATTTCTTTCACTCAGCGCTTTCATAAATAGCTTCAAGTGGTCTTTTGGCAGGTTGGTGCTGCTCTACATTTGTTGGGAAATGGCTCATTTCCCAACACCTTGTAGGTGCTCCCCTTCGGCCAAGCATCCATAGCAGGAGGTCAAAGCCCCTGCCCATGTGCTGCAGCAGGGATGCATGCCAGCCGGCTTTGCTCTGGGCCTTTTGGGACACCCATGGTCTAGCCTGCCAGTCTGCTGGGTGCTGGATGGTATTAGCTGTGTCGAGCTGTGCTCAGCCTCTGAGGGCCTCCAAAACTCACGTTGCCCAACAGCATCTCCAGCTAAGTTAAAGGGCAACTCAACCTGCCACCAGCCGCTGGCTACCAATTGGCAAGGCCTATTGGGGCAAAAGGCTGAGAAGCTCTAGCCTAAAGCTGCTTAAGAGATATTAGGATGTCTCTGGTTATTTACTGTAATAATAATAGAGAAGAGCAGGAGGGGGTCTTGCAGCAGCAGCAGCGTAAGGTTTACCAGTGCTTGTCTGTCAAAGCCCGACTGGCTGGTAGCAGCACAAGTAAAATGACAATCCTTGGGGCTCCCCTGAGTCTTGGGAAACAAACTAAAATCCCTGTAAGTGCAGAACAACGCCCACGGCGCGATGAACAGCTCTGAACGAGGAGAGAGCTCCAAGCGCGCTGGGCTGCGAGCACAGCTGGACGTACGGCCACAACATCGGGGGCTGCCGGAGCTGCCAGACACGGCTGCTGCTGGCTTGCCAGGCTGGGGTTTGATGAAAAGCCGTGATCCCTCCTTGCAGGAACAGCAGGGTGAGGGGATGGATGGTGCCCTGAGGCAGAGGACTGGGTGGAGGTTTCCCTCGGGGGAATCTGTGTCTGTCTTTGTAGCCCTTGGCACCCAAGAGGCAGTGGGGATCACGTCCTTCCTAGGACGAAGAGTTCAAGGACAACCTCCAGGCGGGCTGCTGCCAGCGCTTCCCAGCAAACTATGCCCCACAGTTTGAGGGGCATGGGAGTTTTGGTTGATAGAAAACACAACAGGGCAGTTGTCCGGGCGGTTCAAGTTGCCGCGCTGTAAAATCGACTGGCGGCAGAAAAAAATCCCTACGGGCAGGCTCAGGGTCACGCAGGGGAGGAGAGGAGCGATCTCTGGGTGCTTCCTCCCCGCAGCATCGAGGAGAGGAGCAATCTCTGGGTGCTTCCTCCCCGCAGCATCGACGGCGCGTCGTCTTCAGGAATGAGCAGAAAAATAAACAGGCAGGAGCTGCTAACTGGTCCTGCAACCAGGCTGCGGAATAAGAGGTCTGCGAACCAGACAGAGATTGTTGGAGAAAGAGTTTACTGCAGGTGGCTAAGATACTCTTGTACAAAACAGAAGGTTCAAGTGATAAACTGCCTCCAGCCAGCTAGGTCTGGAGATATTCTTGTAACCTGCATTTGGGTTTCTTACCCCAGGTTTGTATCAAATCACTGTTGAGCACATCAGGAGTGGAAAACAAACGGTAATAAATCATTGTGCTGACCCTGTAGTCGATGCCTTAGCAAGGTAATTCCTCAGAGGATTCCCTCCTCCAGCGGAAGGTCAGCAATGACTAGATGCCAGGTCTGCAAATTCCCTATTAACCCCAGGAGTTATAGACTGTGCCTAAGTATTATTTGCTCTTCTTAGTTAATGAGGTTATAATTAGAAACTGAAAATCCTACCATTGGTTAAACAAGCCGGTGCTGGGCGGTTTGCAGCTCCCACAGAGCGATGGGGCTGCTTCCTTCGGCGGGTGATACACCGAGTCGTTCAGCCAGGAGCAATGCACTGGGCTTGTGTCCATCAGCGAGAAGCCCAGCACCGCTGTTGGAGAGCAAGGCATCTTTTTTTGTCGTTTCTTCTTTTACATTTTGGTTTAGGTTTCTCTCGCTACAGGGGCAGTGTGCGGGTATTTCGATGGCAGGCATCCCGCTGTCCATGCACTGGGCTGTCTGAATCCCCCACCTGCATTCTGTGCATCGCCCTTGGTCTCTCTTCTTCATCATTTTTGCTACCGTGATCTTTTTTTTACCTTTCCATCCCTTCATTCACAGAATCACAGAATCACAGGATCATTAAGGTTGGAAAAGACCTTTAAGATCAAGTCCAACCATCAACCCAACACCACCATGCCCACTAAACTATATCCTAAAGTGCCATGTCCACATGTTTTTTGAACACCTCTAGTGATGGTGACTCCACCACCTCCCTGGACAGCCCATTCCAATGTTTGACCGCTCTCTCTGTAAAGAATTTTTTGCTAATATCTAATCTAAACCTCCCCTGGTGCAACTTGAGGCCATTTCCTCTCATCCTATTGCTGCTTACTTGGGAGAAGAGACCAACACCCACTTCGCCACAACCCCCTTTCAGGTAGTTGTAGAGAGCAATAAGGTCTCCCCTCAGCCTCCTCTTCTCCAGACGGAACAAAACCAGTTCCCTCAGCCGCTCCTCGTAAGAATTCAAAGAGCTTTCTCCCCTTGGACTTTGAAGGCGACTAGACTTTTTTTGTAAAACTTGAAAAATCGATAGAGACCCCTTCCCATTGAAGAAAGCAGGTGCCAGAGGGGCTCCCCTCATGGAGATCCTGGTCTCAGCCTTCCCATGGGATGCCAGACAGCTGCCGAGGGGCTGCTGATTGACCTACACTGCTCAGGGTTGTCTTTAACTCTTGCTCTGCACAACCTCACGGCAGGGCACGGGAAGGGGATGTGCGGGAGCGGGCAGGGCCCTACCGCTGCCAAAAAGTCTCCAAGCGATCCACACCGGCTCGTGCCGCTTGTGAGTCACCTGGGAACCACTGATGTGAAGTGAGAGGTGCGACGTGCTCCTTTCCTAAGCACTAATCGTGGGGTCACTGCTGACTCAGAGGCGGCGTTTAAGGACGGGGAGTCACGCCTGCCGCGCAGGAGTGCCCACGGACGGCAGCAGGCAGCCTGCCAGCTCCTGCCCTCGAGATCGAGAGGGTGGTGACACGCAAATAGAGTTATCATGGAGATAGCACCTGCACTGATGTCAAAGGACTACGTTGGTTTGAGGGAGAGTTGTCTTGGTGACGCAAACGAAAGCCACCCTCCCTGTCAGATAACACAGGTCTGAGTTTAAAGCACAGAGGTTCTGCCCTGCTTTATTGAATTGGTCAACCAATTAACCCAATTTTTCATTTCCCAGACCACGTGTGTCCCGTAAGAGTTTAAATACTGCCAAAGAGCTAATGCTGTACCCGAGGTTTAAATATAGTCTCCCGGTAGCTGATAAGAAAACAGAGGAAATAAATAAATTTTAAAGGCACGTGTAAGTGAAGACATTTTTAGAAGACTTAAAACCAGAGCAGACCAAAAACAGTCCGCAAGCAAAATGAGGAACTCCGGGGTTGAACCTGGAGTGTCTGATCCTGGACCAAGGAGGCAATGGAGGAAAACAAGTGTTTTTGCTCTGTACAAAGCAAACTCGGTTACAGGCTGGAGCAGAGCAAATCCCGACCTGCAGCCCTCAGCCTTGCGCCCGTGCTGGGAGCACCGCTCTGCTTCACCGAGCACCAGCGGAGGATCCCGAGCGGGATCTGGTACCCGGCGCTGCCGACGTTCTGCGTTCAGTGGGATGCTCCCCACACCCGGTGTTATTTCCTAAATCTCCGGCAGCAGGGTGATGTGAGGAGGGTCGTACCTTGGTTTTCCCAGAGCTGCTATCCCTGAGCTCCCAGGGCGAAGGCCTGCGCAGTTGGAGTGCCCCGACCTCAGGTCCCTGCAGGAGAAGGTCCTTACGGCTGGACCCAACTTTGCCAAGTTTTAACCCAGATCCAGCGTTCCCAGAGCCAGCTCCTCCACTTCCCTGGCTGGCGGTGCTGCTCCTAGGCATCCAGCTCAGGTCATGCCTCCCCTGCACATTTCTGGCCCACCAGGACTTCGGACAAAAGTTTTTCCGGCTGCGTTATCCTGTAGCAACACCGAGCAGCCACATCATGCCAAACGTGCGAGCTTCCATCTGCGCTCCTGACAGTTACCCAACAGTTTATTTGGTCGCTTGAGGACGTAGAATAGTTACAATGATACTGCCCTTGTTTCTTAAAATGCTTTTGTCGCTCTGCTGATTTTTTTTTTTTGCCACACAGCTGCTGTTAGGAGGAGTCTGCTGTGGGCTTCCCAACACGCCTTTCCCAGTCAGCCTTTTTCCCTGGGAGCACTTCAGCTGCGGTTGAAGGCGAGGGACACATGGACACGCATGAGGAGCACGTGGGAAGCAGCCGGAGGGGCACCTCATTTTCCACATCCCCCAAAGCAGTGCTCCCCTCTGTGTTCACAGGGAGAAGATGAGAAAGGATTTGGGCTTTCGATGTATTTGGAGGGTCCAGTTTGCGTTCAAGGCTGAAGCCGTTTACCAAAGTCTCGGCATCTAGAGTGCTGTTGGCTTTTGCTGCGATTGCTGGAAAGCTCGGGGATTTGCACAGCACCCCCACCAACTCCAAGTGGAAACTGGAAAAAACATGTCTTGGGAGTAGGTAGGAACCAGCGTGGCAGGGCTGGTGAGGGCTTGAGGGATGTATTGCATGGGCCTTCCTTGTCGTGGATTTTTGCTGTTGCATTTGAGGGTCTGGTCTGGCTCTACTTTCAGTTGGCATAGAGAGTGTTTGAGCAAATCAAGAATTATATTTCATAATGCATGGTGCTGAGAAGAAAATCTGTCTCAAAATGACTTCCCCATCTCGGAGCTTTCCAATGGGCTCTGCAGAGGCAAGAAACCCAGAAGGTTTTCCTAATTCTGCCAGGGGCTCTTGAATGGATCAGAGTGCTTTGTTTTCCTTTCAGCAAGGAGGCGGCACCGACCCTGACGTACCTTTGCAGAGAGGCTTGAGCTCTAGAAATGAAAAGTGCTATTTTGCCTCTGTTTTGACTTTTTGTTGTATTTACTTGCAAGAATCCTGTAATTATTTTGCTTTGTTTATTTTGTTTTCCAACAAAGAAACACCTCTTCAACCTAAACTTAGTGCCTCGTGTTTGTGAGCGAGCTATAATTAGCAAAAAACGTATCTGCGTGCGTGATGGCAGTGAAGCAAAGGGACCGTGTTAGCATGGTGGGTGGTGGGGTTTTTCACCCAAATAAGCAACACGTAGGAAAATACAGTGAAGCCT
>NW_010548171.1:15919-16398 GCF_000687285.1 Phaethon lepturus
CTGCCTGTTCCATTCCTGATGCAGACGTGGATGTTGATGATAGGGCTATTGATAGAAGTTGTCTCTGAACTGCTTCACAGATTTCGGCAACGTGCTCTCCAGCTTGCCCCTTCCGCCTGGCCCCCGCAATGGCCCACGTGCATCCCGGACCCTGCACCCCTCTCCCAGCTCCTTAGAAGGTGTTTGCAGACTTTGCACGCTGCTACAGTGATATATAAATCAGAAAATGAAAGCATTGCATATCAACAGCATCCTTTTAAAGTATGTTCAATCCCTCTTTAACATAATTGTTGCAAACCCTGTGATCCCAGCTTAACTGCATTTTTTTTTAATTAATCTACACCAGTGCCCAAGTTTTCTCCTTTGCCCTATCTGCTGCAGGATGGATGCACCTCTGTCTCTCCCTGTTCCCTTCCCTCTGCCCTTTCCCGAGGATGTGCCTGGCAGCGTATTCAAGTTTTATTACGAAAGAGAGCGGT
>NW_010548171.1:16429-17520 GCF_000687285.1 Phaethon lepturus
CAGCGCGCTAGCTTGGAAAGGGCTGGAATTTGCATTTTAGCTCGGAGGAAGGAGATTTGCTGCCATCTGCACCTGGTGAGAGAAAGAGCTCCACAGCTGGAGGCAGCTGCCAAACTTCTGCCAAACACCCCGCCTGTGAAATAAAGCAGGCTGCTCAGTTCTGCACTGGGTACAAGTGTTAAGTCTACAAACACATTATCAGGCAAAGTGATTTTAATAACAGAATGCATTTGGATTGCGTGCAGCTGGATCTAGACAGAAAATGGCCATACACATGGAGAAAGAGGTTTTTTCCATTTCCATAGTTTAAGCAGTGAGATCCACTGGGTTATTATCCCGGTACTCACCTAAGTGAGGACTAAACACAATTCAGATCTCCTACAGACGTGCACTGCAGAGCAGAATGAAACTTCTGGAAATTTTACATCAGATACAATCAACCTGTTGTCAACTCCACTACCCGGGGCTGCTAACAAAAAGGAGAAGAAGGAAAACAAAACTGTAATGCTATTTCCTTATTGCACGGGCAAACACCCTGTATTAGGCACAGAACTCTCCAAGAGCAAAGTCCAGGACTGGGAGGGATATGTAGATAGGGGTAGGTGCGGTAGATGATGACATTGTGTGCTAGTGATGCCATCATACTGACTCACACACTCTATCTAGGGAGTTAAATATGCGTAGAATGCTTTTTTCTCAAGATGAACGCTTTTGGGCCGCAGCCGGCGGCCGCTGCAGGTGAGGGCTGTGCAGGGGGTGAGGCCAGCACTGGGGCCCACTACTGGAGTTGGCCATGGGGCTCCGCCACAAGCAAACCCCGGCAGCCCCGGGACCCCCCCGCGTGGTACCCCGTGGGGTACCGCTGCCTTCCCCGGCGAAGGGGACACGGCGCCCGGCTGAATTCAGGGCTGCCCGTGGTCCTGCGTCCTGCCCCAGCTCTGCGAGAGCCTCCATCCTCTGCGAGCCACCGCCCTGCCCCAAAGGGGTCTCTGGCCTGGAGGCAGAGCTCCCGTCTCGAGGACAAGGTGGTCCCTTCCAGGCTGCCTCCGAGGGACCGTGGCTCCTGGCCGCGAGCACGCCAGCATGTGGGC
>NW_010548171.1:17666-18451 GCF_000687285.1 Phaethon lepturus
GGTGGGGGCAGATCCACCCTCGGGCCCCCCGCCTGCGGGAAAGCCCTGCTTTCGCCGGAGAGTGCCGGAGCTTGGCACCTGCGCTTCGTGCCCCGTGGGTTACCGACTCAACCGCAGCAAAACTGAGAATGCTTGATTCCCTGCCCTCCTTATTTGTTTTTCGTGAGTCACTCCATGAACAACTATCCACGTGGAACGCTCAGGGAGGTTTCCGTGAGGGATCTCCTGCTTTGCTGTACTGAGTGCCAGCGCACGGAGCCCGGGAGCCGGGAGCCGCAGATCAGCCCGCAGGTAGTTTCTGAACACCGACAGCAGTAGAGCCATTTGGTTATAATAATAATATTTAATATTTAGTAATAGTTAATATTTATTTAATGTTAAGTAATATTTAATCAGTATTTAAGTAAGCTATATAATAGGATGTGGTCTTTGCTCAGACTTTTTTGTTCTAGTCCTAATAGTTAATATTTATTTAATATTAAGTAATATTTAATCAGCATTTAAGTAAGCTATATAATAGGACGTGGTCTTTGCTCAGACTTTTTTGTTCTAGTCCAGCTTCTGGCCAACGCCAACCAAGATCTTGAGGGCTCTGCTGCGCTGTTCCCAGTCACGCCTTCACCTCCACGTCTTGCTTTTCAGGAGGCTGCACCGCAGCCGCGTGGCTTTGCTGTGAGCCTCGTACGCTGCTGTTCACCTCAGGGTGCTGTAAATCAGGAGGAACCTCACTAGCATCCTTGCGTCATCACGAAAGCTGTAACAGAGCCACATCCAGCGTGGCGGGG
>NW_010548171.1:18527-22454 GCF_000687285.1 Phaethon lepturus
CTATTTGCAGGCTGTATATTTAGCTGTTCTGGATGCAAAGGGAAGGGAATAGCCACGGCTCCATTCCTCTTCCCCCCATGCCTCCAGTGCCCTCCTTCCGTCTATCTTAATGAGGAGGTTTAGTCTGTCAGTGGGAAGGAGATGGGCCTGCAGGAGCCACGCTGAATTCCTGGTGTCTTTTACTTCTACGGTTGTGGATGGTGCTTACCAGTTGGTAAAATCACCTAGGATCCTTCCATCCACACCCAAATACTTTGGTGTCGTAGGGACCCTTCCGGTGAGGGCTCGGCGGGGTGGACCTGGGAAGAGGCGGGAGGCAGGGAGCACTGGGGAAACCACACCGGGGTTACGGGTGGCCCTCGGCACCGTGACCCAGGTCCAGCCCCGAGCGCCTGGGCGGTGGGACGTGCGAGGCCGCGGCCGGAGGACTGGCAGGAGAGGAGGGGCGAGCGCCGGGCTCCCACCTCTGCCTTCCTCCCTGACCTCTTCCTCTTTGTTTTCTTCCTGCGGCTCTGAGCAAGCTGCTGAGTCAGAGCAGCAGGAGCAGGAAACCCTCTATTTGGAGGGTGAGATCAGAGTGCTGTTCCTGCTAAGCAAAAGCAATTTATTTTGCTTTGCTGGCGATTTCACTGCAGTCGGGCCGGGAGGCTGGGCAGCGTGCTCCTCGTCCGGCGTGCGCGCGGGCTGCTCGTTTTCCTCAGACCGTCATGATAGCACCGATTGCAAATACAATTACACTGGTCTCATAAATTAAGTATTGCAGGTACTGTAATGAAGTGTGAGTTGGATTATTAAGAAGATTTTTTTCCACGCCCGTTTTCACAATAAGTAATTATAATTATTCCATCCCATCCTGAGGACTCTAAGTTTTAATTATACTTTAAATTGTTGCGAAATGCTTAATCTGACACGAGAGAAAATGTAAGGGAAAAAAAAGAAGCAGCCTTTCATCTAGCAATGTTACAATGGCTAACAGGATGATCCTTTCAAATCTATTTTGTTTTAGAGGCTTTATTAGCTAATAAAGTGTTCTGGGACTTTATATTCAGGGATGTAAGTTTTTAATTTAATTGTTCTAGTCTCTGAAGGCTTACAAAGAGATATTTTCATTGGGCTGCAAATGATATTTCCCTTACAATGTAGAGGACGCCTTGTCTCCATCTAAATGAAAAGCACAATTCTGTTGCCTTTCTTCATAAATGGTCCTTTCAGTTAGAGAGTTTGCATAGTAAAGCCCACAGAAGAGAGAGGAAAATCCAATTCTCTAGGACCCCCTCTCAAAGAGCAAAGTCAGGATTTTCTTTCAAACTTTTTAGTGCAACAAGCGAAAAAAAAAAATCTTAAAAATTTATGGCAGCACGGCTTAGGCAGTGCCCATTTTGGCCAAGAGTACATTGGTTCTAAATGATATGGTTGTCCCAGACGCACATTAACCTCCCTGCTCCATGTGGGTCATGGCAGAAGACCAAAAGCCCTCACAATCCACAGCGCCCACACGTCAATTTATATTCTTAAATCATAGCTGAAGTCTTCATCCAGTTTCTCCCTATCCAAAAGCATTTAGATGAGGTATCCACATTTCTGATGACTGGAATCAGGGGACATGCATCTTGCCTTATATGAATACGTGAAGAGGAAGCTGAAGAGCTTCCAGTTTAATTGGGAAAAGATTTAGAGTTAGGTTTCTTTGATCCCATCTGAGTCTGCTTTGTGGCTTGGGTAGCACAAAGCTGTTCATAATTCCACAGGTTACTAGACTTCCTCCACCCAAAAAGCATCTCGTGCTTTCCCCAGATTCTCCCTCTGCTCCGAGTCGAGTAGAGTCTTGAGTCGGGGGAACACGGAAAGCTGCTGAGCTTTCCCGGCCCCTCCAGAGTGCAGCACATCAAAGGATCTGGCCCAGGTCTCCTGACTCATGCTCTTCCATGCTCTTTGCATTGAGGCAGCTCTTGTTGTTTGCCCACAAAAATGCAGCCTTGTTATTATTTTAAAGTTGTAGGGGGAGGAATGAGTACGCTTTGATTTGCCGCTTTTCCTAAGGCTATTTGTCTATTTGGAAAAATAAAGTGTGAAACACTCCAGCACAAGTTCTGCTCGTGCCGTCCAAGTGCAAACCCTCTTGGGTGAAGAGACATCTACTGGTGACCTCCTCAAAAAGGTGAAACCTCTGGGGTTGGTTGCTCTACCCCACGTGTGCTCTGCTTGAACCCCCAAGGTCTCATTCCACTCGTGTGAAGAGGTGAGGGAGAAGTTGATATGAGGAGGAAGGAGCTTTGCATTGCCAAGGTGCAGGAAATTGGTGGGGTCCACCTGTAGATGTCAAGATGTGTGGCTGAATCTAGTCAAGCTATTGCCCACTTTCACATTTCCACAAAAGTGCAGAGCAGGGATCATCTTGGGTGAAGCTCTTTTGTGCATGGGAAGAAAAGTCTTAACTAATGGACAGTGTAATTAAATAGTGGGTAATTGCCATTTTTATTTCCTGTACCCTGCCCTAGGAGAATAATAACAGGTTAGGCCGTATCAAAATGTTCCTGAATACCTTGACATGACAACAGAAGTTAACTGCAAAAATTTCTAGAAAATCATGGAGTCGGCAATATTTCTTGGCACTTCATTCAGGCCTCGCTCTAGTGAGACAGCACTTTGGAATTGCTCATGAGCAGTGGTTTGGTAGCAAATAGTTGCCGTGACATCTTTCTGTTTGCTTCCAGGAAGACTGGGAAACCCTCCGCTCCTCTCTATTAACAATAGTTACGTGAATGATCCCACTGATAGAACGTGTCCTTTTGTGAAGAAGGACTCGGAAAGATGAGTATGGGCTAAACAACAAGCTTTTCATGGGCAATGCAGAACAGGTAAAAATAAGATCATTGTCTCCATCAACATCTGGTGATAAAATAGGACTGTGTGTAATGTCAGTGAGACAGCTTTTATTTGTAGAGTGCTGTAGACAAGTATTACGCTTCTCAAGGGCTGAATCTGTTGTGGGAATTGGAATTCACTCCCTACGGAAATCACATCCCAGAGCAATCACATTATAAATGCATGGCCAGCAGGTGGAAGACAGCAGCAAACAGAACGAGCGTGGTCACTTTAGCTGTTTGCTTGTTCTCCTTCCTCATGTGCCATTTCCCATCACTGTGACGCTGATGCTGATCTGCATTGCTGTTGTGCCTACAGGCAAGCGGCCCGCACAGCCAGGTACTACACAATAAGATAATGAAGAAACTCTCCTACGGCTATGGGCTAACAGTTTGGTGTTTTCTACTTCTCTCCCTCGTCTCTCCATCATATTATTCCAATTCAGCAAGTTTGGTGTTTTCTACTTCATTCCTTTGTCCTTCCATCATATTATTCCAACCCAGTAAGAAGCACAAAAGCAATTTTTAATTCAGGAGAATGCCTGGGACATTTCCCCTCTTGTGGGAAAAATAAACACAAATGTTGGCTGTACATTCTCACCAACGCCTACTCACTTTCAGCCTGGTGCACTGGGAATTAGAGTGCAGGTTAATAATACATGAAGGACATGAATGATGCATTGAGAACTTAAAACTGATTTTAGTCCTAACAGCTTAGCTTACCACAGAATAATGTAGCATTGGCGTGCTGTGTCTTCATGGCTACATGGGTAGCAGCATGGGTTACAGCAAAGGGTGCACCTCTTTGGGAGACAAAACGGATGACGTTATACTTTAAATGGGGTGTTTATGATGTGTATGGGTCACACACAGCTCAGGGGTCCAATGCAACGTGCCTGGACAGTGGGGTGTGCGTCCCTATTGCCTTTCCCACCCCTGCAGCCCTACTCAGCTGCACTGTTGCACCCTCAGCCTGTCCGGCCAGCATCCAAGATAAAGGAGGATCCTGATTTTTTCCAGTGGAATGAGGCCCTGCGCTTCGCAGCAGGATGGGCACCGCGCT
>NW_010548171.1:22474-22838 GCF_000687285.1 Phaethon lepturus
ATGGCCACTCTTTGTATGCGTGAATCCCAGGAGACCTCGTTAAGAAGTGAGCAGAGTAAATGGCTGCTTCTATTAAGATGTCCAAAATTGATTTTCTGCACTGACCACAGCTTAACGAATAACATTCACAGCAAAGTTTGCAGCTACAGGTTTGGAAAGTGTCGTTGCTACAGATGTCCTTAGTGATGCCAAATCCTGCTTTCCATCATGCTCCAGCTGCTTTTCAGTGAAAGCTCTGTCCCGCACAGGACCCCACGGTTTTGACCATCGCTCCTGTACAATGTCCTGCTGCTGCTAAGGGAGCTTGTGTCGTGTTGGTGCTGAAAGCCGCATCTGCAAGATCGCTGCAGGAGCAAGTCGGAAG
>NW_010548171.1:23050-60594 GCF_000687285.1 Phaethon lepturus
GGGCGGTTTCTGTTCCTTGCTTCCCCCGCCGGTCTGCGGAGCTAAGAGCTGCGATGGGCTTGCGGAGCGCGGGCGGCAGTCGAACACGCTGACTGCTGGATCCCCACCTCCCTCTTGGTGTCTCCCCTTCCCCGCATCCCAGTCTGAACGGGTCTCTGGGGCGGTGAGTGGGACAACCAGGAGAAGCTATCTGCGAAAAATCTATTAAAATAATATCCTTGATAGTTCGGGCATTTGCATGTGTAATGGCCGAGGTGCTTTCCCTGGATTATGCCATCGCAAATTCGGGAATGGCCATAAGGCACGTCTGCTTGAAGCTATAGTGAGCAATACTGGAAAGTGCTGGGTGGAGCAGGGAGGGGGACAGCTATTATGTGCACACGGTCATTACACATGTAAACACAATATTAAAAATAGAGCTGGCTGAATACTGCCAAGCATGTCTCTGACTACCCGGTGGAATTAAAGAGAGACATGGGTTTGGCTGGAGTCCCTGCCATTTTGTTCATCGCTCCTGTGATCATTGCAGTGCGAGAGAGAATGCCTGCAGAAAACGGATAATAAACTCGTGTGTGCGAGTATTTATATGAGAAAGTTTTGTTCCATATGGGGTAGGACACGGTTCAATACAGCGGCAGAACAGGATGCCTGAAACCTCCTGCCAAGGATTTGCATCCCTCCCTCGCGGTGCAAGGGCTGCGGAGATGCAGTTGCAGGAAGCCAACACAAATCATGCTGCAGAGCACTCGGCCAAGAGGGCTCTTGGAAGACTGATTCACACCAGGTGAAGAGCGAAGGTCAACACGGTCACTCCAAAGGAAAGCGGTTCCCTGTAATTTCACCCATTGTCATGAGAAGATTTTCATCGCAGAGACAACATGGAAAAAGCGGGAACCTTTGGACTGAGATTTAGCAAACTGGGACAGGATGTGAAAGAAAATCTAAAGCCAAGGCCCTCAGACTGAACAGCTGAAATTGATTGTCAGTATTCGGAAGGGATGAAGACAAGAGCCAGAAAAATGATTTGAAGTCTTGGAAAAAAGTCCTTACCCATAAGCAGTGCAGTCTCTTTATGATAAAAAGAGAGACTGCGAGGTGATGTGATTAGGGTGTAAAGATATTTTCCTAGGGAGGAAGCGGTGCATAGTAAAAAGGCTCTATTACCAATATTGCCTCCTTTTTGCCTTGTATTTTCCCATCTATCTGTCATATAAACCCAAGTAATATAGCAGGAAGAAACAGAAGACAGAGCTGGGAGAAAATTTTTATAAATTCATTTGACTTCAGTGTCTGAGGTGCAATTTGCAGTCACCACACTTCACACATAAGTTGCTATGTACTGAGTAGGTGCCACTCAAGAATGTAAAACCTTGCAAAGAATAAAGAGGATACTCCACTTTCACCTTCTGAAATTTGGAACAGGGTGGGTCTGGCAGAGACTCTCACCTACCCACATCCTGTCTTGCCTTCCCCGTGGGAGGGTCTGCCCTGAATCTGACGATCTCCCGGGGTTTGGAGGTGAGGGGAGAGTCCTGGCACATGCCAGATCTCTTCCAGGTCTCCAGCAGATAAAACCAACCCGTGCTCTCGGCTGGGGATGCTGGTGGGAAGCACGCTTCTGGAGTGGTTAATGGGACCATTCTCAGGCTCCTGGAAACCTTGAGAGGAGGTTTTGAAAAGTAGTATTATCCTGTCCCAGGAACTAACTTGCTTTGAAGGAAATTAGAGAGGGAGGAAGAAAAAGCAATATAATCTTCAGCTGTCACCGCTGTTCCTTGCCTCTCTCTACCTCAGGGATTAAGCTATTAAAACCAAATGCTAAAATCATTTTTCAGGCAAGTGATAGCAAGACAAAAGCTTACTTCTTTTTGTTGCTAGAACTGACAGAGACAAAACCAAACCCATCCCCTACGTGCGAACGCGTGTAAAAGAGAAGTAACTCGGTCCCTGTGTGGGATATAACCTACAAGGTGTTTCTGTTTAGAAGCTGGCCTCGGCACTGGGAATAAACCATGCAGATTGATAAAGCAAATACCAGGTCGGCTGGGATGGGACCACAGAGGGAGGGCGGTTTCTATGGCGACGGAGAACAGCCATGACGGGAGGTATCGCGTGTGGGCAGCAGCGAGCGGCCGCTCCGCTCCCAGCAAAAGCGGTCCTGCGCTTTGCGGGCAGACTTTTTTGCGCTGAAAAAAGCATCTCCGAGGGAAGAGGTCAGAGACCGGGGGGGATGGCGGGGTACCGGCTCCGCCAGACCTGGGCTAGCCAGGAGGTGAACAAGCGAGGCGGTGTCAGATGTGATGCGTTTTGGTCGTTAAAAAGCCTCTTCTGTGCTAAAACACCACAACCGCGAGCACACAGTGTGGAAACAGCGCGTGTCTGGAGGCCAGCGTCCAGGCTGCAGCGGAGAAAGCAGTGAACAAGTCTACAGATTAAACAGTAAATGAAAGCACAGCTGGTAGGAGGAATAAAAATGATATTTGAAAATGAATGCACACGCCTTACTGAAGCTGCTGCTGCAGCGGATCTCAGCACATGAGCTGATCGAGCCTCCAGGAGCTGCTTGTTGGTCTCCCACGCCACCAGGAGAGGCCCACGGGACGATGTCAGCGGGGAGGTAGTTGGTGGGATGGTTTCTCTCCTCTTCCATACAGTCTGAGGCTGGGAAAACACACAAGTGAATATTCAACCTAGAGTCTTCCCCGCGACCCGAAGAGGGTAACTTCACGCAATGGAAATCATAAAAGGTGAATACAATGACATAGCTCATAAGGTGGAGGTGTCTTACTCGGCGGATGGCCCACGTACAATTGATGTCTGGGGACATGGTGGGACCATCTCTCTGCAAGAGGATGCTCTATTTGAAAAATGAAGCTGTAAATTAGTTTTCCCCCAACGTGTCCAAACCTGAAGAGATCCTGCCTTGTTTCTGTCCCTGGCTGGGTTGTGGCCAAAGAAGTAGAGGACTTTGCCATGAGACACAGCTGAACTGCAATGAGCAGACACTCATGTTTATAGATTCTCTTATCAACATCTGCATGGCCCTTGTGACAGCTTCAGATGTGGCAGAGTTGTAAGTGCTTAATCCTCACGGCACTCACACCAAGTGTCAACACTTGAAATTTGCAGAGGCACAGACGTGGACAGGAGCGCGTGTGAGGAAGGAGGACATCTCTGCTCCCGCGCCACCTGGGCTGGCTGTGGGTGCTGGGCCTCACATAGGGTGAGGGATGGAGCCGGGGGTACTCCCTGCTTATGCGGGACAGGGTGGAGGGCGACCTGGAGGCATCGAAGTGGAGCAGCGAGGCCAGCCCCCAAGCTCCCCCCATGCTCCTCAGGGATGCACAACCACAAGGCAGGAGCGTGGGTGCTCTTCACTACCCATTGCCAAGCAACGGAGTGCCAGCATCAATCAGCAGTGACAACACTGACACTAACCCATAGCTTCCCCAACTACACATTAGTATTGTGTTGCATGCTACGACCATTAGCACCATTGCATTAGTGACAGATGAGTAACCTTAGTTCCTCCTCCTGACCCACAGGACTGAACAGCAAGACCAAAGCTAAAGGATTATTAGTTACCATAACAGGACCAAAAGGAGAAGCTCCTCCTTCATCCATCCTGGAGCCTGGGGTGGTGATCATATACACTAGCCCATTAGTAACAGGGCTTTAACAAGCTGAAAAAGTCTTGAAAAAGTAATTCTATTTTGAGAACTACATCTACAAAGTTTATTGTGCTCATGGGAATACAATTCATATCCTTTGAAAGTCAATATAACTTATTCGGCAGACAGTTATTAATTTTTTACTGGAAAAGTAGTCGCTTAATAGAAAAATGAAGATTTATATAGATACCTGATTTAACCAATTTAAACATCTTAGTAAATTCATGGAACGATACCTTGTATATGCAAAGTTATACTCCTCCTTTTTTCCAGAACCATACCCTTTTGCTGCCCAACACCATTTTTATTGGAAAGGCTTTGCCAACTGTGCAAAAGTGAGACTGAAACGGTGTAAGGGTGTGCCTGCCCTCGTCCCAGAGCTGCTCCCTGCCCTGCAAGGGACATGGATTTCAATACAGTGGAGCGTCCTGCCTGGCAGATCCCTGTCCTGAGGAGTAATAAGAAATAAAACCTTTATGAATGAAGGTTAATCCCAACTCTGCCTCCTTTCCCGTCGTTTCAGCCACATTCACTTTATTTTGGAGCCAGTTTCTCGGCAAACTTCCTCCAAGATGTGTCATTGAAGACGGTTAGTTTATCTCTGTAAAGCTGCTAACACTTGTTTTTCTCCTTCAGTTATACTGGGATGGAAAAGGCTTTTAAAAGTAGCCTGGTCCTCTGTTTTGAACATTTTCCTTGAAGTTTTTAAAGCAGCCATTGCAAATGAGTCCTTCCTACAGCAAATTCTCTGAGAGCGCTGAAATGGAATAACCTGAGCATGATACAATCCAGGTGAATTTGTTACAGCATTTACAAGGCAACTCCTTTCCCATCAAAAAGGTTGTTTCCTGGGAAAATAAAGTTGAAATAATATTGCTCACGTTCCTAAAAAGTTTTCGAGAGAGGAAATTAAAGATAAATTCAGCTTTACGAACAGTCATGCCTATTAGTCATTTGTCATTACCGTTGCTTGTGAGTAAGTGAGAGTGACTATGTTTCTGCTTTATTTTGTGCTTTGTTTTCACAACCTCTTTCCATTTTCTCTTACAAAAAAGCATTTTTTAAAATTTTTTTTTTACTGAGCATGTCTCTTCAATGTGTCTGAATCTCAGGACTGAAGTTTTTTTAAACTGAATTTTAATGCTGTACAACCCTGCCTGCCTCCCATTCCAACTGACTTGAGCCACGCTTAGTCTTGTGAGCTACAAGACATCATCTGCAGATGAAGTAATGACAACAGTCCTGGCTACGCACAGCGCAATCACCAGAGTTGGCCTTTGCTGGAGGCAGCACAGCCGTGGTAGCACATGCTTACACCAAGAGAACTTGCAATGAGAAGCAAGCGCCCAGCTTTGTTTTTTTGACCCAAAGGAAGATACTTGTCACTGCACTGGAATGGGATTAATGAAAGGCGATTTAAAAAAATAATTTTCTCTGAGATTTATGGAAATGATTACCCATTACTCCATGAGCACCACAAACACATGCCTGTAGTCAACACGAGACCATGAGATACCGGTGGAAGAGTGCAAACGCTCAAGACAGCTTGATGGAAGCAAAAGCTTCACTCTGGGAAGCAGAGGAGAGACCCTCCCGCTCTGGGGCCCAGCTGAACTCTCCCGCTCACTTCCAAGCTTTCCTTGAAAACCTCCCAGCCACACACTGATGTCAATGGATCCTACTCAGTTCTTGACATTTAACACAGTCCCAGAGTGAAGCGATTCATAGACAGCTCCTTGTTCCGGCCCGGGAGAAGGAGCCAGAACTCTAAACCCAGTTATTAGAGCATTTTTCTGCATAGCTATGCTGAAGTCTTCTAAAAAATGCATTTGCAGGCAGCTCATTCTGCAAATCCTATGGCAACTGGCTGAATCGCCAACGGTTGGTTGAATTCAAATATGTAAGGCTTATATATTAAGAAATGTTATATTCAAATAGGGAAAACTTTCTAGAAATATTAATATTCAGCACCCACTATCAAGAGATCATAGCAACCCAACAAGATCTGACTGCACTGAATTATTATTCATGTACCATGGAATATGTATTTTTTAAGTAGCATTGTAAATTAATGCTAGCAAAATGTAATTTGTGATTTAAATGTAAATCAGAATTGACTAAGAATGTAATTAAGCTTTGAATGCCTAGGTAGTATCTGCAAACCAGACTGTTTTGTGGTGTTTTTTTCACTAAGATTTTAAAGTGTATTATTCACCCTGAATACCTCAATGCATATTATCTGTATATGTGTGCTATAAAAATGTAAATAATAATAAAAGATTAGGTTACACACTGTTGAATTCTAGACTGATACATTTCCGTGAAACTAAAAATTGTTTTATGCGGAGTTATATGGGATTCTTTATCGGTGCATAGAGGCTCACTCAGCCAGGGGGATTTTAGGAAGAAACGAAGTCCCCCCCGTCACAAATGGTGCTTCTGCTGCTTGAATTTATTATTGTTACAGAAGTAAAAACCATGATGTCTTTTATATTAATCAAACATAACACAGTCATGTAGCTTTAAGTGGCGCACAAATTTATATTAATATTTGCGTCAATGCAAGGTAATTGTAAGTATATATAGAATATATCTATCAGTCTATCTTCATGTTGAAACTGTTGTGGGGTTGCATAAACATTTCGGTGCTGGCCACGCTGGTGCGCAGTTCCCATCGCTCGCCCAGCCCACCGCTACCCCCTCAGCACAGGTATTTCCCCACTGATGCAACCACTTGGGGGCTGTGCTGTAATTTGGGACCACAGGTATTCATGAATGGATCTCAGTTAAAAAAACAAACTAAAACGTGTAGCTACACCATTAGAGACCACTAACTGTGAGATTGAAATGTAAATTTAGATTTTAGCATAATAAAAATATTTTATTATGGAAACAGGGACTTTGTAGCAAGGAGCAATTGGCAAGACTATGTGCTTGAGAAATTTAGGATATTATCTTTAAAAGAGAGATGAAGCATTGATCAAAATGAAAGACATTTGTTGAAGAAGGCCTGGACATATCTATATTTTTTAAAACAGGTGAGACGATTTAAAAATACCTCTTTTGCTCTATGCACTTGGGCAGCTATCAAATATGAGGAAATTGCTGCCGTTCCTCCCGGAAGGCAACAGGACCTCTTTGTTTCCCATCAGCACGTCCATAGCCCACTGGCACAAGCAACCAGCTCGTCGGCGGTCCTGAGGGCTTTCGGTATTGAATTTCAGCCGCACTTCCCCAAACTGCCTCGGCCATTGGTATGAAAGGGTCTGGATCCCCAACTGGCAATGGCTGTGGACTGTTTGCTCCTGAATATTAAATATATAGATGTCTTCTTGTTCTTCAGTGGCCAGCTATAAGCATTTTGGAAGGAGAAGAGTACAAAGAGAAAGGGCGCATGGGAAGGACAGGTGGAGGCTTTGGGGACCAAGCATGAGGAGAGGAGCATCTCCTGCCTCCCTGTGCTCCAGCACCTACTCCTTGGAGATGACTAGTATTGTTCTCAAATGTGCAGTTTGACTGCAGTCTGAAGTTGCAGCTATATCCAGGCAGTGAATGAGTGGCCAAATGCCACGTTTCTAGTCAGGAAAGGCTGTTTTTAAAGCACCAGAATTGTAAAATGTTTTTGTCCATCGTGTGACTTTACATGCTAAGGTATCTGGGGTCCAAAGCCTGCTGTCAGACACATGGCTCCAACCTTCTTTGACAGGCAGAACTGAAATTATTACTGACAGCTGAAATCAAGATTTTAATAATTACCTGAGCTCTTCTTTGCATAGACCCAGCAGGAGAACATCCTACGATATGCAGTGTGTCAGCCACTTACCTTGAAGTAAATGAAAGCTGAGGCTTTGCAGCACTGGAAAGATATTCAATAACTTTCAGCATCGGGCTCAAGCTTGTTTTCTTAATAGTAATAGTGGATATAAGTTCAGTGGGACGTTCACCCTTGTGTGAAGGTGAGGACAGAGGTAGCTAAACAGCGTGCAGAGTGTAGATGATGTTAAACACTGCTTAAGTGAAACAGAAGGAGAAAATAGACAGGAAACTAAATGTTTTAGGAGGAGGTTAAGAGGAGATATAAGATGACAGCTTCTCCCTTTCCACACTTAGGTACTGATTTCAAAACCAAAACCCTCCTTTCAGGGTTTATATTTGACCACATGCTCATGGAGCTCTTCAGTGTTGTTTTGATTTGACTGTTCAGAAGAGAAGATGGTGCAACCTTTGCACATGGACAAGCCCTTAGTATGGCGCTTGCCTTCTGTAAGAGCTTTGTCCGAGCACAGACAGGTCCTTGACGTAAAGAAATCAGGTCCTGTTCCTGAGGGAATATTGTCTGCTTTGAAGATTACAAAGCAATGGAGAACATAGTTAGGAAATTCTGATACTGCAGGGATGACTGAAGGTTGGCTGGGGATATACAGCCAAGGGGCCCTGGAGAGGCAGTCTCACATGCTGGCTACTGTCTTCTCTTCCTCAAGGAAGGGTTGCAAGACAAGGTCTCTGGACCAAGACCAATCTGCCACTGTGGCACCTGCTTGTCTCCTTCTCTGGAGGAAAGCCAGCTAAGATTGTCTGCTTCTGTTGTTTGACCTGGAGATTTGGGGTTATGAGCCTCAAACTTTAGTTTCTGCAATTGCCGGAAGAAAACTTTGGTTTGAATTGACCTGGGATTTCCTAAAGATATGCCCTAAACTCTCTGTGATTTTGCAGAATTACTGTATCATGGAAAGGTGGGTTGGTTGGGGGGGTTTCTACTCCAACCTGCTGCTCAAGGAGGTTGAGCAAGGCAGCCAACACCTTCCCTAGCTGAGCTGGAAACCTCCAAGGACAGAGACTCATCCCTGTCTGGATGCCTGTCCCAGCCCTGTGCTACTCTCCTGGTAAAAGAGGTTTCCTTCTGTCCAGTCCAAACCTCCCAAGTGGTGACCACCAAGGGGCTAACAAGGGGACAGCAGCCACAGCTTGAGGAGGGTTTAATGCTACTGGCCTCTCTGGGATGAAGGTCTGTCAGCTGGTGTATGAACCGCTTTCACCACTGCTGAGGAAGAGGAGTCCTTCCTCCAAGGTAACTCATTTGTGGCCATTCATCACCTCATCAGGTACAAGTTGTCTTCATCAAATCTGCCGGTTGGTTGTTAATTGCTTTCCAACAGGTTTCAACTCATTGCAGCACATCTTGTAATTTCTAAGGGGTTGTGACTTTGTGATCTTCACTGCACAGAAAAACTCATGATTAGCTGCGTTCCCCTTGATGACTTAGAAGTGTAGGTGGATGCTCATCCAAGTAGCAGGGGGTATTGAAGAAAGGGGTAGCACATCAGAAACCTGATTTTTGCTTTCAGTGAAAATTCGCAAGAAATCTACATAGTACACAGTATCTAAATCTATGTCACATATTTGAATACATAAAGTGTTATTATTTATATGCAAAAAAGTTTATATGCAAATTCTAAATAATTCATCACCGTAACAATTTCAGCTTATCTTAAAACCTTAATTTAGGCCTACACACTTCCAAATGGTTTGTTTTCCTACCCTCCATTGCTTGTAGTCCTCTACCAGCCCCGTCTTTCAACAGCTCAGCTCCCTGCAGGGAGGGGAAATGCTATTGCTGCTTTTCTGTAGCTTCAAGAAACACAGTGACTGAGAGGCACTGGCCACACCAGTAACTCTGTCATGTAACTCGGAGCACATCCAGGTCAGAGGCTGAGATCAGATAAAAACCTGGTAAGCCTTCAGCTAACAGGGCAAGAGCAAGGAGATGAGAACATGTAGGAGAACATCAACTGCTTTTCCATCTAAACCCTCTTCTTCTTTCCCTTAGCTTGTGCTCAGTTATTTTCTCTTCCCCTTTTCAGTGTCACTGGCTTGAAGAAGGTGGGGAAGAGACAGAAAGAACAATCTTTTTTGCTCTCATGAAATTTGTGACGAGAACTTTCCACATCCATCCAGTACTGTCACCATTGTGTAGGTCCTGCCATAGGGAAAGGTGGGGGGAATATTGCTGTGCTGTGAGTTTCCTTATACACCAGACACTGTCAGACCAAAATACGCCTTCGGTGTACCTTCTGAACAATAAATTTAAATCACCAACAGTTCACGCAAACTTTGACCCAGACCAGAGATTTCAGAATGAAATCTTTTAGGACTTTTCACACTGACCATACCTTTAAGTAAGATACAAAACCCCGCTGCATAGTTTGAGTAATGAAACCATTTTTATCAGAAATCTTTGGGGGTGGGGGACACACAAGGTGTTTAGTTTTAAGATAAAAGCTTTAAAAATATGTGAATGAATGGTTGTTTTCAACAGAACCAACTTAAGAGCCAAGAGGCCATTTTTTAGTCTTGTATCCAGTGTTCCAGTGGAAATACTGCAATTAGACAGACTTTAAAAGCAAGCTGGGTTGATTCCCTATTTGGGGAATGAAACTTCTTTCCTATAGGAATATCTTAGGGGGAAAGCAGAAATGTTGCCACTCGGGACATTTAAAACTGGGTAGCACTAAAACACAACCTAGAGAAAAATCCAGCCCTGAAAAGGAGAGGGGCAGTGTGCTGCAAGGCAGCAATTTCCTCTCTAATTTCTATTACATCTGTGTTTTTCATAGTGTCTTATTTATTTGAGCACCCCAACTCCTCTGGAGACAAACAGAAAGGATTCATCTTAACAAAACGACTCTCTCAGAGGCTGAGAGCCACAGAGAAGGATGAGGGCAGTAATAAAATTATCTTCGTGCTTTATAAATAATCTGTAGTATTTGTAGATATTCATATCTGTAGATAAAATTACTCTCAGCAACACTCACATATCTTTTCCTCTCTGGCCTCTAGGAAGTTAAACTGGGAACGCACTGAAGAGGTGTAGCAAGAGTAAAATAAGTTTGTAGTTGAGTTGTATCTTGAGGACCAATATGCTCCTGTGCGCCTGCCCCTTCTCGCAGGGCATGGACGATAGGCTTGAGATCACGAGCACCTTCCTGCGTGGGATCTGCAGCTCGCAGTGCACCAGCAAACTGGAGTATCTCAGCTTCATTAACTGGTTTTATTGTGAATAGTAATTTCCTTGTTGGAAAGGCAGCCTGTCTGAATGATCCAGCCTTCTCAAGTTTGGGCACAACCTGGTGCAGAAATGCAAGGAGAGGGGAAAAAAAGATGAAGGGAGGGGAAAAACTTATGAGTATGTGGAGTTTTGGCACAGAAAACCATCTTCATTCAAGCAGAACATTTTCCCCATCTTTAATAGTGTGTGAACTTCCACAGCCTCATTTCTAATGAGGTAGTGGTTTCTGCTCTTCGGCTTGCATTGGGGAGCAGGTCCCCGGAGTGGGCAGCGATGCCCGGCGAGACCCATCCCCTAACCTACTGTCTTGTTGAAACGTGCTCCCACCAGACATACCAGGGATGGGGAGGAGGCAGGGGGGTCAGCGTTATCTGCGAGAGCTTCCCCATTTGGTAGCGTCCTTCTACAGCAAGGGGAAGCTGCCCGGAGGCAAAATCAGCCATCGTACTGCCGGATCAGTCACCTCTGGCTTAGTTTTTAAGTGGTAAAAATACTCTTGATGCAGCAGAAGACACAAACTGAGTTCTTCCACAAGCTGAGGAGAGGGAACGGAGAAGATATGGCCAAATTCCTGCAGGAGGAACCATGACAAATTAAAAAGTGTAATTTATCTGAGTGGTGCACATGACGATCACACAGAAGGAATGATTCCCTGCAAGATGTGAGGGAAGGCGGAGATGCCACTCAGCTCTCTAAAGGACATGTTTGCCCTTGGTCTGCAGCAGGAGAGGAGTAATGTGGAGGATCTTGTTATGAATTCAGTAAGAGAGGGCTGACATCAGATTGGACACTGTATAACCAAGGTCAAAGACGTCACAATGTGGGGGGTAGAAAATCTTCAAGTTTTGTCTCTGTTACAGTGTCATCAGATACCAGGTTTATGCTAGCTTGAGGCAATTCGCATTTATTCTGTTTATAACAGTCAAAAATAAATTGCTAACAAATATTTATAATATATTATTTTATGATGCATAATCATAAATAACAATTCTGAAATAATATAAATAATATTTCACAATGACTATCAATGAGTTAACCTTTTTCACACAATGAGTGAAAGAAGGCTGAGCTATTACATGCAAAACGGTGCACGTTTTGGGGTGGGAACACTTTTTGGCCTGTTCTGCTTCATCTCTGAAGGCGTTAGAAAAAGAGCAAAAGGTGAAATTGTTCAGGGGGAAGGGAATCTCTGCATTCGGAGAGAGACTGTTTGACCATGACTTAGGCACGGTTTGCTTAATAGCCACAGGGAAGAGAGGGAGAGTTACAGGGATTTCCAAATTATGCTGATCAGAGAGGAAGGGAATTGTATGTTGCCATCACTACTGAAGCAGTCAGGCGGCTTTCAAAGAGACTGAAGTCACCAAACCTAATTTCTACCACTTTTATCTGTAATGGTGCTACTTTGTGAGCAAACCCGTTTATTTGGTTAATGATAACCGCACTTTCTTTTATTCCAAGGGTGCTGTGAGGATAAACATATTCAAATTCAAAGCCCTGAGCTGAGCCCTGAGCCCCACTGGGGTATATTCCTATTTCATCCTGGGACCAGCACCTGTGTGGCCACACCGACAGCTGGATTAAGAAACCAATACAGCTGAAAGTCAAAACGAACTGATTTTGCCTAAAAATTACTATGGTTTTCGCAGCTTTCGCAGTTATGAAGCCGGTGAACTAATGGAAATATTAAATTCCAAATGATACCTTTTCTTAGGAGTTTGCATAGGGATATCTGATAACTTCACAGGAAATCATTAGGGCCCTGGAATATGACGTTGAGATGGGGAAAGAGCTTTATTTAGAAATACACACCGGTCAGGCTCCCTAAGGATGTTCCTCGTTTCTTTTTCATCTCCAATTGCACAATATCAAATACTCCCTAATGCCACCGTGCATACGGTGTGGAATAACACACATTCATAACACGCAGCACTTAGAGTGCTTGACATCTTCAAAGGTCTCTGCAAACCTTGGCTAATTAATCTGTTTCAACACCCCTGTGGGCTAAGCATAAATATTCTGAAGAAGCAGAAACAGAGAGGTTAAATGAGTTACTGCAGGCCACAGAGAGCGAGGGACAGCGGAGGGCTGGGACCGCTGCCGCTGGCACTCTCCGACCCCACGCCTTTCATCTTCATGCCCTTACATGCCACGGACTCTCAAATATATGTAAAACTAACTAAAAGTTAAGAAAAATGCACAGCATCATTAAGGTTTTTATACGGCATTTATTTGAAATGACCTGCCGTTACTCATAGCTTTGTCTCCTGGGAGCAAGGCGACCCTAAAGTCACATAGAAGACCCTAAAGTGACAATAAAACCATCCCACTGCTCGATATCATCATTAATATTGCACATGGGAATCGGGACATTAAAGGCTCAGAGTCCAAATCAAACCCAAAATCCGGTGTCCTGGTTTGGATTTGGCGTTTGGGTTTGCAGTATTGGATAATGTTGGAGCCTATTTCCAAAGCTTGCCACAGGGGAGTTTTGCACCATCTCTTTTTTTCTGGAAGCATCTCTGTGCCTCTGCAGATATTTATCTGTTGTGTTTGATGAAAAGTTGGGTTTTGGTGCTTTTTAGCCCAAACTTTTCGATTAACATATACAAATTCATGATCATATTCTATACCACATGCATTTTTGTTTTGGTGAACCACTTGTTTTAGAACAAAAGGATGTAAGATTTGTTATCCATATGTTTTGAAAACAATGTTTGGAATTTCCAAATCTGAATGATGTTATCTAAACTTTCCCTTCATATTTATGTTTAAATAAACATGTCGAAGAACCGCTTTGCACTGACATTTGTCACAACCATGGATGTGTTTTAGAGGGCTATTTCTGAACTGCCAGAATACGGCCTTTGTAGAAGGCGGATCTGCTCTGCTGACCTCAGCAACGCAGATGAGATCAACGTGCCACGGCTCCAGCATGTTTTCATGCTTGTGCTTATACACACATCATCCAGTACTCTGATTTTCAAGGGTGCTTCATGCCTAGACATCAGTAAGAGTCAAGGGTGCTCAGTTCCTGCAGAAAATAAGCACAAACGTATACAACAAAAGCATAATTAGCAGGTGAGTCATTAATTCTCATTATTCCGCGGCAGAATCAGAGCTGTTCCGTCAGGGGGTAGCAGGTAGCTCTAACAGACTGTTAGCAATGTAAAATACATCCATCACAGCCACTTCGCTCCCTTGGGGAAGCATCAAGGAAAGACAGACGAGGATGCTGGAGCAGATAAGCACTGTAAGGCCCTGATTCTGCAAAACACCGAAACACGGGCATTTCAGCCATGCTGACTTCAGCAGGTGGTGAAAAAAGCATGGCCTTAGACACTCTGCATCAGCAAAATGCCGATTTTATTAAGATAACCAGGCCTAGGGGAAAAAAATAAACAAATTTCTTTGACTTACTACATGTATAATCCCCTGATGCCTTTTGGTTGTGACTGTGGTCTCACACCAGGCTTAGAGTGTTGTAACCCTGTGGGTTTTAATGGAGCTGCTCCTCACTCACCACGGGTGAGATCGGGGTTACCCACGAAGGGAGCTCTGTGCCAACACCAGAGCTTTTGCATACGGTTTCATAACCAGCTTTTCATTAATTCCCACTGCAAGGTGCCTAGTTTAAAATAAGATGATTTTTCATTTTCTAGCCCAGCACTTCGAATATCAGAAGGACAAGAGGTGTTTTTCTGCTTGATGCCTGGTACTAAGGGCTGGCCCAGCCCATGCCCTGGCTCTGGGCATCTTCAAAGGCTTCCGAAATTTTTAGCAAATACTGTATCAAAAACATTGCTGTTGGTTACGACACGCATTGGGTGTGGGAGATCAAATGAATCCCCGGCGTTACTTTGGCCCTGTCAGTGGATTAGTTCCAGGAATTACTTTAATCTATTACCTTTGCTTTCATTTTCTATTAAACGTTTGTAAAAAAAGATCAATAGGGAAAAAGTGATGCACAGACAAAGCAAACACACAAGCAGAACTAAGAATAACCCGGCGAACTGCTCTCACTGGACAGTATAAATATTCCTTTCAGGTTAAAAATACATCTTTGAGGATACAGAGCCCTTAAAAACCAGAATAGATCTCAGACAATGACACTTCCTCACAACCAAGGGAGTAACGTGTTTTTGCCAGTAAAGGATATGCTCTGCTTCGCAGAGGAAACTCCTGTTGGCTAATTTCACCGTGGAAACTCCAGGCCTGGCTATAAAAAGACCAACTTATCTCCTGACCAATATCCTTATGCTGGGAATAACAAAAACTAAGAGCGGACGGCGGGAAGCCCAGGTACGGGGTTAACCGCCGGGGCGAAGCAGCCGCAGCGGGAGCCTGGCACGGGCTGGTCTGCACGAAAACCAGTGCCGAGCACCCAGCCACTGGTCAGCCATAAAACCCAGGCTAAAACCAGCCTTAGCATCCCTCTGCCCAAATCCCCACCCCCAAAAGCGACCCACCTATTTCCCTTCCACTTCTGGGACAAACACGAATTGGCCAGATGTGAGAATAAGACCCAGAGTTTTCAGCTTCAAAGGCATTTCTGACCCAGAGCTTTCTCACGTTGCTCCCTTGGTTGGTGACTCTCCAAGGCTGCTTTGTCTGAGGTGGTGGCAAAGCCCTTGCGCGAGGGGACGAGCTGTGCGCTGGAGGTGCTTCGATTTCCTCGGACCGGTCCGCAGAGACTTGCAGGTTGCTGTTTGCTCCTGGCAGAGCTGCCTGCTTTGATTCATCTTTAACACAGACCTTTTCTGTGTTAGTAAAGGAGCCAATATAGAAAAATATAGCATAAATATAATTATGCTATTAATAATATTGATAATAATATTATAATAAGTAATAATACAGACATATAACATAAATAATTAAATCCTCTTGCTGATGATAGAGTAAAAGGACCAATGCGGTGACTAGAATGTTTACTATTATTATTATTATTATTATTATTATTATTATTATTACCACCTTTTATAGATGTAATGGTTTCCAGGTTTAATTATGAGCTCTGTCCCACTGTTTCTGCCAGACAGAACAGTATTGAGGCACTGTGGGTGACAGACTGATGGCTGATGGCTGCACACACAGCCAAAAAAGAGCATAGATAAGGGAAAGGCCAGTCTCAATAATCAGAAAGTAGACAAACTTGAGATAAAAGAGTAGCCAAAAATAATGCTCTATCTTTTCTGTGTAATCTCAAACATCGCAGTGATTTATAGCAAACCAAAGGCAGTTTTACACAGGTTTTATCTTTCTTCTCTAGAGGTAGAGAATTTACGTTGGAAATAATAGCCATGATTTTACTTTCCTATCGTGCTGATGCTGCCACATCTCTGGATGACCTGAAGAGCAACACTGCATGGGCTAGTTGGTCTCCATCACCCCCCAGTGAAAGAACAGGCAGCATTTAGGAAGAGGGAGAACTGTAGTCCACAATGTCTGAGCATAAAGACGCATTGTAGCTCTTGTTTTTATATTTCAGAAAATCCAGAAGAAAGGATGTATTCTTTTCTCTAAATTAAAAAACCCAAACAACCCCAAACCAAACAAAACAAATAATTTGCAAGTGTTCAGGAGTGTTGAAAATAATTTTGGAAAGTGCTTTAGGCTAATTTTGTAAACCACAACAGAGCCGTAGCGGGTAGAAACACACTTTCATCTTATTTATTTCTCCCTGTCTTTAAATGCTGGGTTTCTTAGGATAAGTTTCTCTTTCAAATCCGCTCGGCACGACATATACTTTCTTGGTTATGAAGTGTCTGGCCACAGAAGTACAGACACAGACATGCCCGATGAGCTTATGATCTTTCTGTCCCGTATTAACGTTGGGCCAAACTGGGCTTGGCTTTTCAGCCAAACTTTTCACCTCCGATGGTGCAAAAATCAACAGGGCTGATTTTCCATACACCAGGGACCGCGTTTTTCTGTGTGCCTGTAGCAAGATGGGTTCATTCATGCCAAAATCAGGAGAGATGGTGCTGTTATTAGCTGTATCCAGGATGAAGGCACTCAACCTGGCCAAAGTATACCGTGGGTTGGTGTCATCTCCCAAAGATGTTCAGCAAGCAACGGCGCAGGTGAAACCCCGCATCCTGCAGCTTCACGCCTTTAATCTCCGTGGCCTCTGATTGCAACCACCTCCCATATCTTCTTCCCATGCCAAAGGACTACAAGCAGGGACTTGTATAGCTTTGAGGTCTCTGCCGCTGTATTATTTTGCGGCCAAAACTGGCTGGTGGGTTTAGAAACCCCAGCCTTTCCCCTCCTCTCCTGGTCATCATCTCTGCTTAGAGAATTTATGGGAAATTCTGGGAATTTCTGGTGACTTCTGCAAAGCGTGCGCGCCCCAGGCTGCCTCTGCGTGCACTGCAGAGACGAGCACCTCCAGAGGGAGCATTCGCCCCATCTTAAAACACCATCTAAGCAAGGGGAGGAATCTCCTTTCGCAATTTGAGCTCGTCAAAAATAAGAAAAATGCACCCTACCCTAGCTTGTAAGTGACAATGCTTCCGTTGGCTCTTGCATGCTAAAGAATGTAGAATTGGGGTGAGAAATAGGTCTTTCCATATTGTCGGGGGGTAAAGCAGCCCAGGAGGGACTGTAGGTACCTGGATGCATTAACAGGCGAGCGTCAAGAGCACCGTCCCTGCTCACCAGTGACAGAGTTCTCACTGTATAACACGTAAGTTGAGTTTTGAGCAGTAACCGAGTCCTGAGGTGGAATGCGAAACACCTTGATACTTGGCTGTGTTGCGTAGCTGCTGAAGCAGATACAGACACGTGAACATTTGCAGGTCCAAGAGGCAGAGGAGTCCCTCCGCAGGGGTTGTGGAGCTGCTCCGTAGCATTGCTTGGCGTTTTGGGGTGACCTGCAGCTGGGCTGCAGACAGCCAGAGACCTGGGAGGTTACCAACAGGAGGGGCAGGGCAGTTCTGCAATATGTAAAAGTAATTCCTCCCCAACTGGTATGTGTCTATAGGTGGTGCTCACCGAGTCCCTCATACCAGTGACCCACTGTTAAATTTATAGTGATGTCTTTCCGTGCTGTAAAACATGACCTCCAGCTTCTCGCATTAGACTGAATTGTGTTCCAGGTGTTTTGTACTTTATAGGAAAATGTGATTTGTTACATGTCATTTTACAGTTTAGTCTCCAGTATGAACATTGTTGATTTTGTTGCTTTATTTTTGTATGTTTATTTACAGCAGAAAAAGGAAGACAAGACCCAGCCTGAGTTCTTCTGCAGTGTGAAACATTATTTAATAAGTAGGAGAAAGCAGGTGAGCTGGGATTCTGCAATTGTCTTTTCAGCAAATTAGCTTTAACTAGTGTAATGGCAGGAACTTTCACTTCCAAAAGAGGAGAAAGTTCAATGTTATGCAGTAAATTACCCTTCGCTTTTCAATAATTGGGATCATATGTCCAGCAGAACAAAAAACCCCAAGCTTTTATAGATTTTCCCAAAGTCAAAAGGAAATGGTGCTATGCTGTTAAGTGTAACAGGGAAAATACAAGCCTTTTGGACTGTTTTGTTCTCAAAAAGAGAAGAGACTTAAAAACTTGAAGACCCACAAATTTGGTGGTGCATAACTCGATCCACATCACTGAACTCAGTGATTAAACAAGAAAGATAGAAGATCCCAAGGGAGCCTTTCCCTGTGTAGCATTTTCCTCTGCTCAACATTCACTTCTTCAGGGTTGTCTACAAACTGCAAGTGTGTTCTAACTGTCAAATAGGTATGAAACAAATGTGTAAAACCATCTGGAAGTACAGAGACTAAAACTGAGTAATTGTGAAACCTTCTGGTCCTTCCTAACTTTGTGCCTTCCCCGTTGTCCGTCACCTCCTTGGCTCAGGCAAGACGTTACCTGGTACCCCCCGGCTGCTGTAGAAGAAGCTTGCTGAGATGCAGGCCTGGGGATGTCACATCTCTGGGTCATTTCTTTGCAAAGTAGCTAAAAGCAATGAACAAAGTATCTCAAATTCTGAAGGATCCTTCTTGGGTCCAGCGAGGATTTTTTGGCTGAAGCCCGCAAACCCCATTCAGGGCCCACAAAGGAGAAATCCACTGAAAGTCTGAATGCGAGAGTTCACTGATAATTTTATTCTGGGGCAAGAAGTTGGCTTCCTGCAGACTGAGGGTGATGGTAGCTGCTGAAGGTCTCATTTTGGACAGGAGGGTTTGGGGGCATGTGCTGGGCAGGAGGGCAGGAGAGGCAGAGGAGCTGGGCAGGGAGTGCGCAGGGAGAGCTCGACCCCTTGCAGGGAGGAGTGTGATGGGGGGTATGAAGTGAAGAAGAAGCCCAGGTCCCCTAGGTGAGGAGGGGAAGAAGGGAATGACCAAACCCAAAGAGGTCTCAGGCTACGGAGCGAGGAGGAATAGTGTCAGGGCTGGGGTCAGCAGAGCTCTACTTCCCACAAGGGCAAAGGAGGGGTGGGATGGCACGGGGGGCTGCCCGTCACTCGTAGCTTCTACAGGAGTGGGGCAGTTGGGGGATCTCTCTTTTTTCAGGGGGAGGCTGTGAGCCCCAGCTCTCCCCCTCTAAGAAGGGCAGAGCCACAGGCGCCTTGCGGGGCTCAGTACACGGCAGCATGCTCAGGAGCCCCCGGCACACAAATCCCCTCTTGGCCAGACCACGTCCCTTACGAGGAGGCTTTCACGCGAGAGATGGGGACCTGCGCAGGGCAGCTTCACATCACTTGCAAACGCTCCGTGAAGCTCTTTGGGAAAAATGCATTAAAACATCCCTGGGGTGCTGCCATGGAAATAATGGCACCCCCTCCCTTCCTTTTCCCATAATCTGCACATCCACAAACCTTCCTTGATGCAATAAAAAAAGGATAGGTCATCCCTATGCTTTCTGATCATGTTTTACAATTTGATAGGAAGGAATATCCTTCTCCTAATACAATCTGTTATAACAGGCTTGTTCAAAAATACCGACTCCAGAAATGTTCTACAGAAATCACTATAAACATTCTGTGACTTCTTCAATTAGATTTTAAAGAAATCCTGAAGTTCCCGTGGACTGGGCACTTCTAGAGAATTACGGAAAAATAATCATGATCTTGTAACTGAAAGTCAAAATGCTCACAGATGCTCACGAAAGCCTCAGTTCTGCCTCCACAAATGGTGTGACTTCTCTGAACTTAGGTGGAAGCAGGCATGACAGTCCTCATAGCAGGGTTGGGCCAGGAAATATATACCTTAGGAAATTTAGTTAATTAACTTATGTTTTTGTAGAAACTGGTTCTGATCATGTTGACATTCTTCTTAAATCCCATTCTAATGCATTAGAAAATACTGATTTCCCTGCAGATTTGACCGCTTGTCCACTACATGGACAACGTGTGAGTAAATTATAACCTACTTTCCCATCAACTCTGCTTCTACCTAGATTACTTCTTTCTCGCCCATGCTGCACGCACCAATTTTCAAAACAAAGTGAATAAACTAGCATAAGCATTTAAGTGCGTTTCCACTGATTCCCATACTCAAATTAAACATGCAAATGAAAACATTAAAAGGAATGACTTATTCATGTTCTTAGGCAAAGCATACATATTAAATTAATGTACGTGTATCAAAGAAGACACTAAGTGCTGACTCTTGGAAAGCCTTGTGTAGGAAACTGTACTACAAACTGTTCATTTAATATTTTTTATTGCTTAATATGAAACTTAGGAAGACTGACTGTATTGATTCCATCTTAAATATCTGACAGTATATACTCATTTACAGCAACCTCCTCATTTCCAAATATATATTTAATGAAGCACATGCCATTTTAGGCAGACATTTAAAGTATAAATTTCACCTCTTTAACATTTAAAGAGTATATGTCACATTAACAACTGTACAAGGGAACAGCTCCTTTGATGTAGCATGTCAGATGGGAAGTTATCAGTAACACAAAGCAGCTACATAGAATTGCATGGGCAAAGCTTCAGAAATACAGAAAAAATATTTTTAAGAATGACAAAGATAAATTTTAATTTTCACCTTTTCATTGAATCTGGTTTTTTATTTGCTTGCTGCTCTGGTGAAAATTATATGTACGTGCATTTTTACATCTTTTTATGCTACAAGAGAAGACTAGGGAAGGGAAAAAAATCAATCAGCGATATTGTTTGTGAAGCGACTTCTGTCTGCTGAAGAGCAGTTCAAGTCTCCACGTTCCTAGCAAGAGAAGACGAAAGCATGTCAAGCTAACAAAACCAACAAATAGCTTAAGGACAGAGCTAGAAAGGATGGTTTCAGCACATTCAATTACTGGAAAGCTTTCACAGGAGGAAAATTGTCTTCAGTGGCTGGACTGCATTTGTATATGGAGTATCAAAGTGCTGGGGTTAAGGCTGGAATAGACTCAAGTTATCTCACCCTAGGTTAATACGTAGGAAAAGCAAAATGGAATAAGCGAGGAAGAAGGGAAAAAAACAGCATAGCAGAGATAGCAATCTGCAAAGCAAGGAGAAAACACAAAGTTATATTCAGAAGATGGGTGGCCAGGTAAGCAAAAGGCAGTGGAACAACTTTGCCTGCTAGGAAATTGAGAGAGGCCGGGGTGCAAAAAGAGCCGATTGCTTGGACACTGCGTGACGAGCCCGTGCGGTGAGATGCCGGAGCCAATCCTTCCGGTGCAGGACCCACAACCAGGCATTTACAAGGCTGACAGAAACATGGTGGCATGTCCCTTCTGACTGGAGTACAGGCATGGGGAGGAAGGCAGTATTCAGGACAGATGGACACCGAGGCAGGGGTGACAGAGAAGCACTGTACGCTGGTGATGTGGTAGTGTGTAAAAAAGGAAAAGCACGATACAATAAAATCAATCGAGGTCTGTTGCCTTCCTGAAAAGCACTGTAAAGTAAAATGCTATTAGAGCAGTAGCATAGATCCACTAAAGATCCTTTAGATAAAATCTGACTGTGGCTATAGAACAGTGGAACAGTATTAGAGAGACAACAGGACCTGTGGGAGACCTCCTCTTCCTAGACACAGACCAGAGCAGAATGATATCAGTAGTAAAACTGGGGCTACGGATGATGGCAGAGCTCAGATGTTCCTGAATCTGGACCGCTGACTCTTTCTTTTCAGCAAGATATTTACAGAGCCCGCAGAAGGTAGTGCTAATTTAGATGTAGCGAGGATGTTACGGAAGAGAAGGCTGTAGAAAATAGCCTTGATCAAGCAGATCATAGAGGATTTTGATTACATTGAATTGAATGGAAAGATAAACAGATCTACGTTTTGCTGGGGTTTGATGTTTGGCCTTTTTTAATCTCAAACCAGTGAAGTCACTGAACTGAGGAACTTGGGTGCTTAAGGGAGACACTTGCAAAGGAGATCCCTGAAGTCAAAGATATGAAATTGAGTCTGCATTTTGGGAGGGAGAAAAAAGTTACAGAGAGGTATTCCAGACCCAGCTGATGAAAATCCACCTTGAAAAGGTTACAGGGAGTAAGCACAGGGCCTGCAAGGAATGTCAAAAAAGAGCAGAATAACAAGGAAAATTGCATCTTGCAGGTCAGAAAGTGTGGGGAGAAAGTGAGATCTGCCAAAAGCTGAGCTGTGTTAGACCTTGCAAGGGAAATTAAAAGCACGTTGTAAAAAGTTCTTTAGTCATATAAATAAATAAAGACCGAAAAAGAGGAATTTGCGGCTGCTATGCAGTAAAGGTCGGAGGGGGATGTTAGAGATAACCCAGGCATGGGCCAAAACCGAAATGAAAACTTTGCTTCAGTTTTTAGTCAGCATAGTGACATGTGGGGCAAAGACAGCGTGGCTCACGGGAATGAGAGAGCAGCTGAAGCAGAAACAGAATCAAAGGACTTAATATTTTCAGGTGAAGGGGGCTGTTCCATCTCTATCCAAAAGCCTGAAAGGACCAACACAGGAACCTGCAAAAACCAGTAAATAGATATGTTAACTCAGGAGTGGATGCCGGGAGAAGAACAGGAGTAGCTATATTTTAGAAACTGTGACAATTTTCATCTGTCTGAACACCAACCACCGGTTTGATTTCAACAGTCGGCAGAGGTAGACAAAAGAGGGTATCGTTTGGCACGGCTTAACCAAAAGTAGGCCACAGGACACTACCCGGCCACACGACACTATCCTGCCGTCTTTCTCTGATGAGCGTAATCATTCTTAGTGGGGAAAATCCTCAAATTTTTTCTCATCCTGTTTTCAGTAAAGTATTTCATATGATGCCACTTTGGAAACAATTACACGAGGAACATAACCAAGGCAGGTGAAGAATTGGCTAAAACGGAAATGGTAGCTAAACAAACTATTGGGGTAGAAGATGACTATTTAGGGAGCTACTAAAAAACTGATCTCAGAATCAACTTACTATTTTTATTAGTCAGCTTGACATAAAAAGCATGTCAATGCTAATGACATTTGTCACTGACAAAGGCAGAAGAATCAGAACACAGTTCAGAAAAACCTGAAGGACTTTGAGGACTACAAAAATAAGAAAAGGATGGACTTTCAAGGACGGGGTCATGCATTAATTTTTTTTTTGTTTTGTTTTGCTATAAGCTTGGAATTAATCTGTTGGCAGGCAAAAGACCTGAGAGAACTAGCTGACCATTGGTACATTTAAGCCAGGTAACTATGGTGAAGAAAAAGGTAAATTTGGTGTTTGCAACCTTAAGTTTCCTTTACAGTCAGCAGAAAGAAACAGGACACGGTGACTTCCTATTTTAAAATGAGATGAATGACCTGTGTAAGGGACTTGCCTTAAACTTAGACAATAAAGTGTGAATGTCTTAAGTTAGGTTAGATGAACCTCCCTGAGAAACATTTTGCATGAAAGCCTTCCTTTACGCTGTATTTCACCCTGTGTGGTGCTGCTAACTTTTGCTTGAAGCAGTTCATGGGAGGTAAGCAAGACTATAAAAGTCAGACACCTAAAGTTTCAATTATTTTTTAAAGGACTGAGTGTCTCAACCCTGTCTTTGAAACGCTTTTTGGAGTCTGCCTTTTGAAAGTGGTGGTGGTGGTGAGCTCAGCCCCAGCAAAGTGTTGCTGTGGGTGGAGGCCTTCCTACAATAACGCTTACTAGGTAAGTATGATTGCACTGATTCATGCCATGAATAGCTGCCGAATGCTCCGCAGACACTTAAAATTACATCACCAGAAGTCCCAGGGTTTGGGGTCGTATTGTTATGCAACCAGCTACCCCTATTGATGGCCGGGTTGCAAAGATGAAGGTGCTGACTCAGCTGGAAGTCCGAGGAGGTGGGTCGGACACACAGCTCTCATGCTCTCAAATACATCCCAGGCAGTTGTCTCCGGAGGGATCATCCTGCCTCTGAGCTGACATGCAGAAATGCAACACAAGAGTGTGCCTTACCAGTAACTGCTGGACATTCTTGATGGCTGCAGTTAAGCCTCTTTGCTATTTGGTTGACGTTTGTATGATGTGTGTATACCGCCGATGCGAAGTTCCAGCAAAACTCTCTCTTTCTGCTCTTGGTTTTGTTTTCTTGTTCTGCTCCGTGCATTGGTCACCCAAGCCCAAGCTGTCGCTAAGAGATACAACGTGCTTCGGTAGCATCACCCAGCTGCTGGACTGTGTGGCTGTATTTCCCATATTCAGCTAGAAAGCTTAAGTGAAATATTATTGTCCTCTGCCTCCTGATTAGCAGGAGCTATCCATCTGCCTGGTGAGTGAGTGTAAATACACACACGTACACGTGCTGTACAGGTCCTCACGCTTCCAGGTCTTCAGAAAGAGGTATGAAGACGTACACAGACATACAGGTCTTCAGGTACAGGTTCATGCTTAGGTATGGAAACATTGGTTCCCCTTGCCATTGGAGTCATTTCTGTTGGCAGAAGAGGGTGAAAATAATTCCAGAGCAAGAAAAAAGAGGTTCTTTATGCTGAGAAAAAACAATAAACCAAAGGAAAGAGGGTGCAAAATGGGGGTGCCTCCATGCAATAGGGCCCACTGGGTGCTGGGAGGTCGCAGGAGAAGGTGGGGTGCATCACTCTCTTCCGCCATCAGCAAAGATTTGGGAGCTATACGGAGGAAGGGCCTGGGCCCTACTGCACAAAAAAAAAAATCAGTTTCCAGGAGCAGGTTTACGCATGAGGAACAAACCCCCAGGACCCTCGAATGGAGAGGAATAATTTGCTGACTGCAAGTCAGCCACAGCTACTGGACTGAGAAGATGGAAAAACTGTTCAGCATATACCAGAGTCTCGGGAAACAAAGTCATCCCAGTCCAGATCCCCGTGGCGTGCTGAAAATCCCTTGCAAAGAGAGCTTTGAGAAGAGTTTGGATTCCCTTTGCGGTGATACGGTTTTCTCTCCGAGCACCTGCCCTCGTCTTGTGTGATTAGGTGATAAATTCTGCCTTGCGATCGCTCATCAGGCTGGGTAAGACCAACAGGGACAATTAAATGCTGGAGGAAAAGATAAGGATCACTAATCAACTTGCAAATCATCTAATCAAACGGTGCTGTTCACATCCCACTGTTCCAGTGGATTTATAACTATAATTATCCTATTTTAATTTTTTTCCCAATCAATTTTACATGAGTATTTATTTTCGTGCACTAAACATATTGTCCTCCATAGACTCAAGGAGTTTTTTATAGTCATGCTTCTTAAACAGCCACCTTGCATGGCAACTCTTAACCTTGATGCATATACAGAGACAAAAAAAATTTCCAGGGTATTGCTCTGGGCTAAAGTACAGCATTTTATGCTGTATATATATGTTTTGCTTATCTATATTTTACTTTGCATTAGGGATTTTGTAAAAAATATGAATACTAGTAGATTATTTAGCTGTACCATAAAAGGTTACAGATTAAATGATATACTATAAAAGATTGCATAAATTGTTTAGAATGCTTGATTCTCAGAACAACTAAAATCCTCACATCTTCATCAGTTTAGTTGGACCCTGTGCAGGCCTTGCCTTTTCACATCAGCTAGACCTAATATATTACATATTCCAAGAAGAGTGGTAAAGAGGAGGAAACCATTAGCATATACTTAGGTTACCTAATATTTTACATTTTAAAGGTTTTTAAAGGAACTTTTGGAAGATCTCGCTCTTTTCCGTAACAGGTCAATCCAACAGGAGTCCAGCAGTTAATGTGAGGCCTCTCTTAGACTTCTGAAAAATCTCTCTAGACCTGACAGCACTGAAAATAGCCAAGGATCTATAGGTTCAGGCATATATCTGCTAGCTGGCTTTAATAGTATGATGCCTTAATGACTTTCGATAGGGTCTTCTTGCAGGTGACACAAGCTGTTGAATCCTGGCATGAGTTTTGTTAGGTAAGGACTGAAATTCTTGGCAAGAAATTCAGAGGCTTCACAGTTAAAAAAAGGGGACGGAAGCCACTGAGTTCTTGAATTATCCATGTAGGAAAATGTAGTCCTGTCCATCGTACTGAGCCAACATGCTAAGGATAAAAACAAAATTAAACTATTATTTCTATACATAAAACTTCCAAAAACTATCCAAAATAATATTAATGTCAGAATAGCTATCAGGATTGCACAGTGTGTCAAGCCAAGGAAAATTTTAGTCATTCTAGGTATAAAGCTTTAGAGCAAAGAAAAGGATCTATTTTCCACAGCTATAAGTGATTTCACTTCACCTTTACGCTGGACTGTTCAACCTGCTATGACAAATCCCACCATGAAAACCCTCTTACTGACCTAAGAATTTCAACCCCCTGCCATGCGTTGCTCCATTGCAATAAGAAGCAAAGTAGGGCTCATCACAGCAAATATATGACACTCAGGAAATTAAAGAGCTTTAGTAAAAAGAAAATAAATCCCACTTTTTAAATCAAGAAGCTTTCGTGGCCCTTTATGTTTTCCATATGCAGCGATACTGTGAGCCGAGCCAAGAACATCTTTACATCCCCAGTCTTAAAGCATAGAGGTAGCTGCAACATACCAAGCATAGCTCCATGTTGCTACTGCAATAAAAGACTTCACCAGGATGCCAAAAATAAGAATAAAATGAGCCCCCCCTCTAAAATGTATTCCTGCATTTCAAATGGTAGCGAGAGATGACAAATAGCTGGCAAAGGCAGTGATTCATTGGATCAATAGATAAACTACCCAAATTCCAGAAGAAGCCTGGAGAATGGCATTACTGAAAAATAAAGCACAGCCACCGAGGCAGCTCCTGCAGTCAATCACACCACACGTTTAAGGCAATTCCGCTCCTCCTGGGTTCAGGGAAAGTTGCCCAGAAAGAAAAAAAAAATCCCTGGAAGACATACAGAAGACAGAAGAGCAGCCTCTGCAAGCCTGGCTTTAGGGCTTGATTGGGGGTTAATCCCGATTGGCACTAGTGGAAGGGAGTTTTCTGGCTGGGCTCCTCCATTGCAGTTTTACAAGTAGTAAATTCAGAAATATGAAATAAATGCGGAGGCTGTGTAGCCCATCGCTCCTTATCTGACTCCGGCCGGCGCAGGTCCCTGCTCCGCCGGATTTATCGCGCCTGGATCCAGCCGCCAGCAGAGGCTGAATAGATGCGGGAGACAGACACGGGCCAGGAGAAGAGCCGTGTTCAGGGCTGCGCCAGCCGAACGTCCCCCGGGGACCCCCCAGGGACCCCCCAGGGCCGGCTGTCGGGAAGCTGGGCATGCTCGTCCTGGTGCCCGCTGGCAGCCAAACCACACTGAGCTCCCAGGCTGGTAACAGGATTATTAAATCTGCTCAAACAGCAACAGTCTGTAATCCTGGCCAGACAGGAGAGTAACACCCTTTGTTTCTCTCTCTGAGCCCCGCTTGGAAATAAATCCTCCAAATCCCAGGACTAGCTATTTTGGCAAAGGTTCTTCCCCTACGAGAATGACCACGGCCCCTCCTTGATCACTGCCGCAAGAGTAAGCTGGAAACTGCCAAAAATCCCAACACTTCCAAACGTGCAAAACAAATCAATAAAATTAGAAGAAGTGCAAATCCCTGACTGATGAAAATCCTGGGAAGCCAAATGTATTAGAGAAGTGGCTGCTTACAGCTCTGCGTTGAAGCAGCAGATAGAAACCCACAATATTTAAAACATGTGATGAATTATCACCTGTCAGTCTCTGTAGTACAATCCAGATAAATCAATGATATGTTTAATGGGACACTGGTGTGAAAGCAATATTGGGATTCAAATAAAGAAAAAAAATGAAGACGACAGTAGAGGACTACATTTCCATTCATACTTTATTGATCAATGCTTGGGATAGTACCTGTGCTCCAGTAGGCTCCTGTGCTATTTATATACCAGAAAGCTGAAAAAATGTGAACCCTTAGAAACACATAAGTTGAAACCCTTATTCCTACAAAAACGTCTTTGTTAAGGATTTTCCAGAACTGGGATGTAAAGCTGTACATACACCTTCAAGAGAATTTTAAAATGTTCTTACCTGCCAAGTGCAGGTAAGAAATTACCTAAGGACAACGAACTAAACATGGTGTTTTGAAGATGGTGGCATTGCATCAGTTAGGAATTCATCCCAATTTTATTATTTGGATACATTACAAATGATTTCTTACTGTAGCCGTTTGCTTATGGGCTCAATTAATAAATATTTATGCAGCTGTTTCTGCTATATATGGTTTATCAGCAGAACTTCAGTGGGTATGAATGATGTAATTTAAAACCAATATAAATTTAATGGTCTATTCAAGGTTAAATTAACCCGTATTATGCAATGTATGATATTAATGTGATGCCATGATTTTTTTACTGGGAGGCATCCAGATACATACATCTATAGCAAGTACAAGAATTTGTTTATTAGATGGCTTAACTGCCTTAGATTAAAAAGCAGAATTACTAGGCGAAAGCTTTGAAGAACACCTTAGTACTTTGTGATCTCTTAGGTGTGCAACTGGAGATGGAAAAAGTATATTTCTACAAACAATATGCCGTAAGCATCGTTATTTGTATTGCTTGGAAGTAAGATGGTGCCGTTTCGTATCAAGGAGAGTGTCAGGAGACCTCGGCCTGCATCTCTCTTGCAGGTGCAGCTCCCGTCTCCAGGAGAGGTTTGAGAACAGCCCCCAAAGGGCAGTGTCCTGGGCTCTCTGAGGAGGTGACTCTCTCAGCAGAAGGAGGTGGCCTTTTACATCCCAGTCAGAAAAGATGGTGGAAAGGACTTTGGCGAGAGCTGGAAAGGAACCATACCCCGTTCTGAGCGGCCTGGTTTTGTTTGCCATCTGTACCACCTGAATCAACCAAAGGAAGGCGTGAAGAGGAGAACTGAAGCTCTCCTCCTGACACAAACTTCATGCATCTTCTCCAAACACTGTTTCTGCCCATCATTTGATCCTCCCCAGCTGAGACGCTGGAATCTTGCTTTAACGAGACACCGCGATTTTCTACCTAATTCACTGCCTCACCGTCACACCAAGGTGCCTGCCTACAGACCGGATCCACGTGGGATGACGCAGCTCCACGACCAGCAGTAACTGTACGAGCTGCTGTGTGCACAGGGCTTACTCGCTCCGTCAATATTTTAGCAGGACGTGTGTTTCTGCATCGGGCTGACATGCTGAAGTCATAGGTTCCACCACTTCTATTAGTCCTGGGACTGCATCTTCTTTTCCAGAATGGAGAGAATGGTTTATGCATCTAATTTTGCTTGTAGGGGTGAAGCTAGAAGTAGGTGCGGACATATAGACACTTCTTTACTGTTTCCTTTTTTTTTTTTTTTTTTAAGGCAAGCCCTCTGGTCTCTATTACGCTTTTGCTTCAAGAATGTCGTCACCAAACTCCCCATAGCTGTTATTTATAAAGGACCCAGAAAACAGGGCTTGCATTGACGGCTCTGCGGCGGCTGGTGGCCCACAGCCAGCCTTGCAGCTCCGCGCCGGGGCTGGGCGCAGCCGCACCGCTTGTGCAAGCCGCGGCTACATTTGAAAGCCTGAAAACTCCCCTGCTCTCTTTGTATTTGCTTGGCCATATTTACTTGTTTCTAATTTGGCAATCAAGCACATAAGTGTGTAGAAGTATAAACCGTATTGGAAGGCAATCTGTGTTGAGGAAGGTGCCATCACCATAGCAGCCTCGGTGCAATACAGCAGCCAAACCAAACTTCTGTCGTGCCATTGAAAGCTTCCGTGATGTTTTTTCTTGAGAGGCAGTAAAAAGTGGTTTAAGAGTGTATCCATACTGATGCTTTAGAAACTGTAGTGTGCAGCAAAGAGAAACTACCAGTGTAGGGAGTGGGAAGGGAGGAACGGGGTTTCCTCAGGGAAGGTGTGAGAGCAGTCACTGCAGCAAGGCAGGCGGGGAGCTACGGCGGCCACACTGTGCGCTGCATGAAGAAACAAACTGCTTATAGCTCTGCGTTGAAGCAGCAGATACAAATCCACAATGTTCAAAATGTGTGATACCTGTCAATCTCTGTAGTACAATCCAGATAAATCAATGATATGTTTAATGGGACACTGGTGTGAAAGCAATATTGGGATTCAAATAAAGAAAAAAAATGAAGACGACAGTAGAGGACTACATTTCCATTCATACTTTATTCACCAATGGTTGGGATAGCTAGCCAGCATTAAGGGTGCTTAGAAAAGGAAATGGGCACAGATATGAAAATCTTTTCCACTTTCTCAGACAGGGAACTGAGAAATACATTATTTTTTAAACTACAGTACACCCTTCAGTATAAGGATGAAGGCATGCAATTATGGAAATATGGGTCCTTTCAGCAGCTCTTAGCATGTTGGGAGCAAGGCATGCTTATCACACTGCCTACTTTAGGCATCTAACCCAAGTAGGATACAAATGATTGAAATTAGGAGTTTGACTTTATTATAGATGCTCCTGATAAGTTGAAACGAGAGAACCAGGGTGCACTTTCTGAGTGAGGATGCTCTGGGCAACGCCAAGAGCTTACACCGCAGAAACCCAAGTAGCAGCCCAATACAAGTGAATTTGGATGGAGAAATCAGTGAGATGGCTTTTCCGTGCAGCAATACCTGTGAGAAGAAGGCAAGTGATATGAGTAAATAGGAAACTTTGCAAAGGGTCACCAGCTGTTCCCAAGGGGTCCCATAGTGAAAATCCTGAGAGAGTTAAGAAATTGTCTCCTTCAGGTGCTTCACCTTGCATCTTTGGGGTTAACAGGCTACTGATAAGAGTGACCAGGAGAGAAAAGGAGTGAACACCCTTCTCTGAAGAGAGTGGGGAAGGTGAACAGAAAGAAGGACTCAGTTTGGCATATGCATGCCACAAACGACCGGTTCCTGCCCGACCACTGTGTACTGACCACAGCAACTGCATCTCCAAAGAACCTCACGCTCTCCTGATGATAAGCATCCCAGACAGAAAGAAAGTGGCAGACCCTGGGGTTCAGTGACAATCAATTCATGATTCATGAATAGACAGGTCCAAAAAGAAATAACAAACAGGAACTTTTCTATATCTTTCTGCCTCAGATGAAGACTTAGAAAAATGATCTGCATTTTCTTGTCCTAGTGGGAAAATTCTTCATCATACTTTTCTGAGTTAGGCCTGGAGAATATTTAAGCTGTGTGTTAATCCATCCTCAAGCCCTGCTTCTTAATACAAGACATTCCCAGAAAGTGATGGTTGAGTGGAGAGCTGTGAGAATTGCAGCTGCATATTAAATATACATATAAATATATAAATAGTTAATTTTGCTTCTCCTCAGTCTCCTCACGTATTACTTTAGCTTCTTTAATGATGAAGTCTTTGGAGTGCATGAAGGAGTGCGTAAGAGCATTCGTCTGGAAAGCGCCTGGCAAACCCAGGGAGCAGCAACGTCGCAGCCCTGCCAGCCCCGCACACCCCAGCACCACGTCCCCAGGCGCTGCTCCGTGCTCTGCAGCAGCTGATCAGCACCTGCGCGGGGCACCCAGACTGTCAACGTCAGGGGAGGCTGTAAAAACCTGGATCATATTTTCCATCTTTTTTTATAGCCAGAATGTGTATATGTTTTAGCCGCTCATTCTCTCGATGGTTACACCCCGTCCAAAGAGTGATGAAGACGCAAGGACGGAGCATTCAGACCTGACTGCAGGTCTCTGATCTGTTTGCCAGGCTGGAAACTCTCTGCTGCCCAACGGAGTGCACTTTTTCCTTCAGAAGGATAATTCTGGGCTAGACTGTTTTGTTTCCCTGTGTGCTAGCACACAGCTACTCAGCCATGTATGTTTTCCTGTGTGGGTGGAGATAATGTCTGTGCCTTTGCCAGCACCTTAACTCTTTTGAAGCTAAGGGTCACATACGAGCACTTTCTGTTGCTGTCAGCCTGTGCTTCAAAGTTATTTCAGACTTGCTTTGTGAATGGATTATTTTAACATACTTTATTATATAATCTTGTTGAAAGAACCTTCCTGCAAGTTTAGAAATCACAAAGTTAACTAATAAACCATGTGTTGTTTTTTCTCATGGGTTTGTGAATGAGTAAGGGTGGAAGATGGACAGACTTTCACTTCAGATGTTAATTCTGCACCAATTTCATGTATTTGCCTTGTATGTACAGACCTTTTGTCTGCCAGGCGAAAGAATGCACTGGGGTGCAGTAGAGAGGCAAATATAGACAATTTCTCACTTCCTTGCCAAAGCTTGAGATATCTCAAGGACCGTCACGCGAGAAGTTCAAAGCTCATGCACCAGGCCCTAAGTATCAGGCAACTAACCCCAGTTTCTTTGGAGAAGTTGTGAATTTTGATCTGTCTCTTGATATTTCCAAGACTTTCTCGTCCTTGGGTGTAGATGGTGGAGAACTATGGTATTCCCCACATTTCTGGAGCGTAGTCCCTGATGCAGAAGTTCTCATCCTACATCTGTTTCCCCTTTCCATTCCCAGCCTGTACACCAGCCCTCCTCCGCACACCCATCCAGCCCCAGGTGTGCTCCTCTGCCTACTCGGGGAGTCCATGAAACTTCAGGCAGAGGGGGAAACACCGCAGGCTCCTTTATTCCACCTTCCCAGGTCTGGTGTGGAACAGAAAGACAAGAAGGAAGACTGATGAAGGCAACCCGAAACAGATGGGCTCTTCCTACCGAATTCCCGTACCTGAGAGGTTAACCAAGTTATGGCGTGGCCTCCAGTATCCGGGCCAGCAGTGTTTTCACAGGAAAGTGGAAAAGACTGAAACGTGTATGAGCTACAGAAAAACATTTTGACAACTTGAAGTAATTTTCAACTTTTTAGCCTAGCAATTATTTCATTGTGGATTTTAAAAAATATTTCACACAAAAGTTTAAGTATTTTCCTCAATGTTTCCATTTTTCAGCAGCAGAGTTTACAAAAGGGAAAAACATTCCCCTGCCACCATCTCCGAATTTATTTTTTCAAACCTTCACATATTTCCTCCTGCCTTATCTCTCCTTTCCCCACTTCCCTGCCTCTTGAGACAGAAATTCTGATCAGATGGGGTTTCCCCTCCAGACTGAGCTTTGTAGGGCTTCTCCACTTCAGATATCAGCTCCAGTCCCAGCAAAATGCTATGAGCTACAGGGAAAAAACCAACCAACCAACCAACCAATGTTGGCAAGACCACAAAATACAGTGTGTCTGTAGGAGGAATATATTCTCAGGCTGGGGAAATACTGAATTTTCACAACATTGAAGCAGATAATCTGGAGGAGGATGGAATTTTTTTCCCCGAGCACTCCCTAGTACAAATAAACACCGCTGAGAAAACAAACTTGTTTAGGTGAGAGAGGGTTGAATTAAACAGCGGTATCCATTTGTGGTCACCTAAAGCTGCCTCTATGCAGATCGCTTATCTTTGTTTACTGCTCTAAATTGCCTAAATGGTGTGAGCAATTCTGGGGATGGGTGTATGCTGTTTATGCCTTTGTTTGGGTTTGCTTGCCCTTGTCATATGGACAGGGATAAGATGAAAATAAGATTCCTGGCCTGACTTTCAGACCTCCTTTTTCTTCTTTTCCAATGATTGTGAAGGATACTTAAAAGTACATTAGGATTTTTAAATCAGTAGGATTAATTAAATTATCCTTTCCCTATCTTGCATATACTCTTGAATCAGCATATAATGTCTTATGTGTGCAGCTAAAAAGAAGAAATGGAACAAAGATTGTAAAAGCACAAGTAATTTGGGCACGTGGCCTGTTTACCACACATTACATTCACGTGAGAAGGAAAGGATCTATCTGGCTACCGTCGAAAAAAATCCCTGTGTAAAAGCAAGCCCCAAATCCTCACTCCATGAGGCCACATGATTTCACATGTTACCTTCAGGGTGTGATCAGACCACTAAGCAAAGGTGACTTTATTACACAGGTATGTCCTGGCTTTTTCTCGGGGTGAGGGTGGGATTCCCAGAGCCCTCCATGTGTCGGAGATTTGCATCCCATCTTCCCGGTTTCAAAGTCTCTTCCGAGGAGAGCTCATTTGAAGAGGCGCTCTAGGTAGGCAGCAGGGATAAGAAAAGAGAATTACTATTTTTTTAAACCTTTATAGCTAATGTGCAATGTTTTCTGTGTGCAGACTGTCCCAAGAAGTGGGAGCTGTCAGCAAATTCATTACTTCTAAGTTCTTCACGTGCCAGGAACAGAAAAGAAGGTATTAATAAATAAATAAATAATAAAGACATGGCAGGGAAAGAAATCCCTGATGCAATTGTAAGCTATCGCTCCAGAATTATGTGCTGCAGGATTATGTGCTGATCTGACTAATAGAACTCGTGGTGTGCAGATCTACAGATCCATCTGCAAGTGGTGACAGCGATACTTCTGTTTCCCAAGTGTGAGCTAAGGCTAAGTGCATTAATCTGTGATAATTGCTACACTATGCATACGCACACCTAGTCCAAGACAGTGTCCAAGAGGGCATGACCCAAACCCCATTGAAACGAGTGAATTTTTTTCCACTGTCTTTAATGAGCTTTGGATGGGATCTTGAAGTTTATGCTGTAATAAGCAACCATATAGTTTTATGTTTAAAACCAAGAAAACAACTAGTGCAGGAACACCATAATTTTAATGGCGTTAAAAGGCCACCAGATGAACAACTGTCAATCATAACTAACTCACTCTCCTCAAGTAGAGACTATATTGTTCAAAACCTAAAAAGTCTGAAAATGAAACATATCAATAAGCTGAAAAAAAGCATGACTCATCCCTAGCTTTTCTCTTCTCATCCTCATTACACCAAACCTCTTAAAAATTGGTTTCAATGTTTTTCTCCTGATTATAATGCTTGATCCCTTTGTCACTGCTAAACACATCCTCTTAAATCAAAAATTTGCTAGAACTGAACTGGTAAAACAGGGGTGCAATTCCATTTGCTATACTCAAACAAGTCCTCATAGAGTCTCAGGTACAGCTCAGTCCTGGCCAGAGCCTTTCTGCACTTTTGCTATTCCCATTATACAATTCATACCTGAACCAAAGATGTGTGCAGTCTTCAGCGTTGCAGGAGCCAGGCTTTCCTCTGTGACCTTTTGGTGTATCTACAGAAATAAGTTGTTTTAAGGATATTATTATTAAGGGTGAGACAAAAAGGAACCGTCATGGCTCTGTCCCCTTGCCATTACGGTCTATTTTAGTAACACCACCACCACAAATGCCCCAGTGCACAGGTGAGCTCAAAATAGCACTGAACCTTGCTGAGGCACAATATATTCACGCTGGTGTGAAGCTATCTAGGTCCCACAGCATGCTGTAACGTAAAAGCTTAATCAGGTTTTGAATAGAGATGGTGATCTCTTCTTTCTTCAGAAAGAAAGGACAGAAAAATAGATGGTGAGAAAAGGAGGGCAAAAGCCATTGGGGAAATGAAATTGTAAGTCAAAGCAAACCTATGCCTCTATTTTACTGTTTTTTCATTTTTATTATTATAATAGCAATCACAACTACTTTGTATAGCTCCTCCCTTTGAAAAATAGTTCATGAACTGCAGGGGTCCTAGAAATTCAATTGCAAATTTTTTTACTGTTGTAGTTAGAGCAGAAAATACATGTTTCTAAACTCTCCTTTTAAACTCCACAATCCTGCATTAGTATTTACAATAAAAACTATCTTAAAAGCTGTGTATTGTGGGTGGGGGATAGAAATTGAAACTTTTTTCTTTATTTGAATGGCATATTAAATATAATTTTTGGTTAAATTTTCTTTGCGGAACATTCACTTTGCCAGGACCATATCTAGTTTAGAAAGGCATTTATCAAACATCATTTGTAACCTTGAGGACGCATGTTGGTTTTGAAGAGTGCAGCATCCTACTAGTTCTTCTGGATTCTCCTGAATGCTGCTGCGTTCTCCTTTTGACAGAGACAGCCTGGGAAGTGCAGATTTGAGTCCAAAGCTTGGGAACATTCTGAAAATAGGGGTTTGCATTCAGCTCATTTCTATTTCTTCTAGATTTGGCTTTCCTTCACCTCTATGTATTCTAATGTGGAATCATCTATCATGTTTTTTTTGGAACAAACATTGGAAACCTGCTCTATGGATCCATGCACCATGGTCTCTTGGAAGCACGATGGAATGAAGCATGATAGGAAAAGGTGCAGGGTTTTTTGAGATTTCTGTATTTTTGAAACGAGAACAGAAGTTCTTGGCTCCTCGCCATAGCCTTGTTGTGTCTTTGTATTAATTTTCTCCTACTGCCACATGTCATCTTATATGTGGTTACATTTAAATTAGTCGGGGAAAATTTAAACCAGTTTGAAGCGGCCATCAAGGATACCAATACATATCTCCTGTTTACCAAAACAATGTTTGAACAAAAGGGGAAACTGAACTCTATTAAGCACAAAGGATATGTTGGGCTTGTTTGTTAAGACTTGACCTAAAAAGAATGGCTTCTCATGATTGCTTTCACATGCTACTTGCTTTGTAGTACTCTTTGGGGTATTAATGACTGGTTAACAAGGATTTTGAAAGTGGTATCTTTTTTGAAATTTAATTTAACTCAGAGATCTGCTAGCATGTAACATTAAAAAAGCTTCTGGAGCTGAAACTTAGCTCACTAGAAGATGGGTAAAAACGTGGCAGACTGCTCAGTGTTTAAGTCCTGCTCTGGACTCAGTATGTCAGGACTCAATAACCAGACTGATTACGAGCAGATTACCAGCCCTTTACCTCAGCAATGGCTTTTCTAGCACCTGGAGAATGACTCCAGCATCACAGTCCCTTCTCTTTTGTGTGAGTACCTTTAGATATTTAGGGTCTACCACATAAAAGTCTAGACAGACTTTTAAAATTTGTGCTTATAGCAAATACTTTATTAAGACATCATCTGATGACAATATGTGCTGAAGATGAAGTTGCTGCTGCATAAAGGTACTGAAAAATAAAATCAAACACCTCCGTTTTTGGTAAGACCATGTGCTGGTATCCACATATTGGTACTGACAAGCAGCTCAGGGTTCATCATGAGAAATGATGGGAGAGAAATGGTAAAAAGACCATTTTATAGTCCCTGTTGCAACCTCCGAACCAAGACTACTCTTTACTTCTATGCAGGAACAATGATCGGTGAATACTCCCAGTTATGGATTATGTCCATCAGTGAACCCATCTTTGCTGTTTCTCAGGTTATGGAGCATGGGCCAGTATTTGGGCCCTGGAAGTCCAGTTCTCAGTGTTAATGAATGACTGAAGAAGAAAATAAGCCTGTAACAGAAATCTACATATAATGATTCCAAAACTTATCAGCAGTTTTGAGGACTTAATTAATTATAGGGTAAAAAATGCCCTGTGAACAATACCACCCCCCCACCAAGGTTGTGTGGGACATGAGTACGTTACTTTTCTTCCCTCATTCTGCTGCTTTCTGCATTTTTCTGACAGTCTTACATTCCTG
>NW_010548171.1:60625-64624 GCF_000687285.1 Phaethon lepturus
CTTTGCTGCCCAGTTTTAGTCAGCAGAGGAGCTGCGTACTGTGCACTCACTGAATATGCAGCCATGTGCATGTTTACCAGGTTAACAACTTCCAGGATCCCATTGGATCTGAATTCCCAGCAATGAGTAGCTCTTCCCAGCAGTATTATTGGGAGCCCCTTCATGAATCCCAGCTCCACAAGGTGGCTCTCGATTCCTGTAAAAATACTACTGTGTTTGTGGATTAAATACATCCGAGAATGATCTTGAGAACGCGCTTCAGGACTCTACGGACACACAAGGCTATAGTGGAACCCAAGATCCCCTTCAGTATGCCATGTACTTTTCTTTCAGTAAAGCTGGAAACTACCCAAAGTCTGATACTGTTAAAAGTATTACAATTTGAAGGAATGTTTCGTGTTAGCTGCTCAATAAAATCTGAAAAAGGAGAAAATAAAGGCATTATACGTGCCTGGAATGAGAAACGAGACATTGAAACACCCACTGCCTGCTCTATTGCTTTGTGGCTGCTAAGATCACCTCTCCTAGAAGGTAGCTCTGTAGGATCAGGTTAAGACAATCACCAGGTACTGGGGTGGTGCGACCTCTGCTAATATGGAGAGAGAAAGCAGCTTGGTGCTCCTCAGGAAGGAGATCCTGCCTTTGAAGGCCAGGACCCAGAACGAGGTCTTTACTTGACTCGAGCAAGGACTTCAGCATCCCCAGGCAGACCTCCCAAATCACTTCGCTGCTGACCACATGTTAGCATGGCTTCAGATCACATGAGGAGGTTGAATGTAAAGAGTTATACATCCTAGAGCAGCTTATCTGAATGCAAGGTCCTCCCCTGTGGTCTGTCTCCAAACACCCCATGTTAGATGATCGCAGATGATCATCAGCTCTCTGTAACATGGAGAGTCACATGTGAAACTGGAGCAAGACTGTGGCACCACAACGTACCTCCACTGAGATGGGTTGGGCCGCAGCATATGCGCAAAGCAGAAGCTGATGGTGCAAACCCCAAACTCAGTGTACAAGACTGGATAAGTCTGCCCTCCTTCCTGGGTGGAGTATTGCTGCTTTTGGTAGTCAAAAATGCTGTTGTTTTGGATGTTTACGGTCATATTTACAGGTTTGCCAGGGCTAGAAATGTATTTAAAAAATAAAATTTGAGAGCCAAAGTGATAAACATTATCACAAGGCAATGCTGGGTGTGTCTAAGCTGTAACGTTAAATTCATTCTTAATGTTGCTTCCTTCAAAGCTCCGCTGAGCTCAGCCCCTCCCTGGTTAACCTCCCCTGCCGAGCCTGCTGCAACCCCTACGCTTTGCTGCTGTTCCCACCTTTGTCCCTTCTCCTGCCGGCTTCTTGCACAACTGTTTCTCCGTGCCTTTGCCTCCACCACACTTCTGCCTGGCACAGATTTTCCCCTTGACCCTTTCTATAGTGTAGTCTCTTGTAAAGATCAGAATGAAGCCACCTGCTTCTTGTTTTCCTAATTTCCCTTTTGTTTTCTGTCTGTCTTTAAACATGAGATCTTCCATGGAGAGATGGTGCAAAAATCAAACTGTGGGTGCTAATAACTATGTATATTTTCCATAAACTCAAGTCAAGTCTGGTAGATCTGCCCTCTGTTGATCTGCACAATCTTTAGAGCAGCTGAGGTTGCCTTTCTGCTCTAACTCTTTGTAGTAGGTGTCTGACAATGGGTAAAGAGTCTGGAGAGAATCTGTGCTACAGAAGTTCGTATCCTGGAGCCAGCACAATTTCATGAGCAATATCCCGAAGGATAGGCCGAGGGACATATCTTTCAGTCCAATATGTAGTTTTTTCGTTTTCACATGTAGAGAGTCTGCAGTTGAGAGCCAGAAATGTGATATCAGCAATGGAACCCAGTTCATTAAAAATTCAAATCAATGGAAACAACAGGACATATTATTTATCTAAGCCTTGAATCAATCTGACTACCATGCATAATGATCTTAATTAGAAAAGTAAGCCAAAGCAGGAAGACAGTCTGTCTCCTGGCTTTGAAATTATCATACCCCTATCAGTATGCTTGGGTAACTTGTAATTAGGGACAAAGGTTACACATAATTTTATATGCTGAAAAACCGGTTTTATACATGTCATTTCAAAAAATATTTAAGAAATAGATATAAGACTTGCTACCCCTATTATGCTTTGATTTTTTGCTACTAGATTACTCGTCTGCACTAATTAGTTGATGGTCTTAAGAAATACCGATAGAAGCTTTGCATTTAGATAGAGCCTGGATACTAATAAGTAGCTAGCAATATCAGTATTAGTCTTTTTACAACTTCCCTTCTGAAGTTTGGTAGCTTTTCGTATCTCTGTTTCACCTGCATGGAAAATGCAGCTCAGAAAAGCAGTGTGGATTGTCCAAAAGCAGAGAGTAAGTGCTTGCCTGTTCAAAAACTTTACTGGCACATTACACCAGTATGCCCAGAATTACACCAATATAGTTCCCCATGCAGTCACCCACCCTTTTCTTCTTGTCATGCTTATCTTCAGCTGCTGCCATCGAGTATGAAGTGTCCTGGTTTTGACAAATTGGCAGAGTCCTGTGATTACTCTAACATTTTTTTGGCCAGCTATAATTAGAAAAGAGAAGTCCTAACTCCGAGGTCCTGCCTCATCAAAGCAGTCACTTCCATGCTTAATGTAAACAAGTTCTTCCATTTAGTTAGATCAACTGAGCAGGCCCCCTGCCTGCTCACAGCATCGAGTCACACATGAGGACTGCTCTCAGCAGCAGCAGTGCCTTATCTTCTGAACTGGAACACAACTCTTCCTGCTCTATCCCAGATACAGCTACCCTAATTTTTTCAAGGTAGTATGTCATCTTAAAAATTCATTACAACAAGATCAAACTCCGTCACACGAAACGGCCTTGCTTTCCCAGAACAGTATTTCCACAAACAAAAAATATGGAAATGAAAATCACAGGTAGGATCTGTTTCATCAAAGTATTAGCTACCTTTCTGTGAGGTTGACAATCACCTTTTTAACATGTCAGGAATTATATGCGTAATTCTCTTTAATGGGTGTTACAAATGTTCATCCCACACTGAAAAAAGATCACAGTTGGTATGAGTAATAACTTTGCTTCTTGAACATCAACAGTTCCCCTCTAGCTCTGTACATATCCTCCAACATCAATGTAACCACAGCTGTCAAGGCAGCCTCACCTCTTTCTATGTATATTTTAGCTTTAATTTTTTCCCATGCTTTCACTTAGTGGACCTTTTTTTTTTTTTAAGGGGCCTAAACCTGTTCTCCAATTTTGTGGGCAAATTCATTGCAATAACAGATCTCAGTGTTTAGACATCTTTAAACATTATTATTAGTGTGCAAGAAATTAGAGACCTACATCAAGATCTGGAGGTTTGGGGTTGTTTTTTTTAATTGAAAGCGAATTTCAAATCATAGTTTCCCTCATTCAAGGATCTCCAAACACTTTACATAGTTAAATGGGTTCTTGTGGCCTCCTTTTGTACAGGAGTAGCCGTCCCTCTTCCAACAGCTTTGGCACAGCCTCAGCGGTCACCCACTGCGTGTACGCGGCCGGGGCAACATGAGGGCGAGGACGCAGGAGCTCAGTGCAAGGCATGGTGGTGGGCCGGGCCTGGAGGGGCATGTGTCTCCTCTGGTCCCTGGGACACCGCTGTGGAAAAGCATCCCATGTCCCCTCAGGAGTGAAGTACCCATATACCCTCAGTGAAGTGCACAATGTCCCTCTGAGGTGAAGCACCCATGTCCCCTCACAAAGTGCCCATGTCCCCTCACTGAAGCAGCCTGTGTCTCCTTGAAGCACCCGTGTCCCCTCTGAGGTGAAGCACCCATTTGCCCTCAGTGAAATGCCCCATGTCTCTCTCAGTTAAGCACCCCGTGCCACCCCAGCAGTGACGCGCCCATGTCCCCTCAAAGGGGAAGGGCCCCGTGCCCCCTCGGTGCCTGGCTCTCCCACTGGGGCCCGTACGGCCCCCTTGGCCACCG